>NC_088239.1:34676460-34813083 GCF_036934945.1 Oncorhynchus masou masou | reverse complement strand
CGGTTCCGGGTTGGAGCGAGCGGTCGCATCTACACTTCGGTCCGCAGGTAGTATAACTTTTCATTACATTTTCATTACATTTCATTATAGTACAACGGTTTGATTTGTCTAATCTTAGCAATTTCTTCTTAGCTAGCTACATAGCCGTCTTTGTATCAAAGATAATTGCGTAATTATCGTATTTCGTCGTCCTAACGTAGTCTACACTGCCATCTGCCTAGCAGCTAGCTAACGTCCACCGTCTACCAGCACTGTAGAAACTATTACACTCAACTGAACGACTGATTAGTGTAGTGTTAGCTAGCTACATAGTTGTCTTTGCTGTCTTCGTATCCAAGATAATTGTGTAGTTTAGAGTGTGTAGACTTAGAGTGATTATCTTAATTTACCGAGGTTAGCTAGCCAGCTATTTGTCGTCCTTAACGCAGGAGATACTGCTAGCTAGCTAGCCAACAGCTAGCCAACGTCTACCGAATAGAACTTCAACAACCCGGTCAACATTCCGCTCGCTCCACAGGTAGTATCACATTTTAATTTCACTTCATTACAGTACAACGGTTTGATTTGTTTGATCGTAGCTAGCTAGCTACATAGCCGTCTTTGTATCTAAGACAATTGTGTAGTCTAGAGCGATTTTCTAGGTTAGCTAGCCAGCTATTGTCGTTCTTTTAACGTAACGTAATCAACACTGCTAGCTAGCCAGCTAGCCCCGAATAGCAGCACTGTAGAAACTATTACACTCGACGGAACGACTTGATTAGTGTAGTGTCAACAACGCAGCCACTGCCAGCTAGCCTACAAAGTCAACAACGCAGCCACTGCCAGCTAGCCTACTCCAGCAGTACTGTATCATTTCAATCATTTTAGTCAATAAGATTCTTGCTACGTAAGCTTAACTTTCTGAACATTCAAGACGGGTAGTCCACTTGTCATTCCAATCTCCTTTGCATTAGCGTAGCCTCTTCTGTAGCCTGTCAACTATGTGTCTATCTATCCCTGTTCTCCCTCTCTGCACAGACCATACAAACGCTCCACACCGCGTGGGCCGTGGCCACCCTAATCTGGTGGTCCCAGCGCGCACGACCCACGGGGAGTTCCAGGTCTCCAGTAGCCTCTGGAACTGCCGATATGCGGCCAACAAGGCCGAGTTCATCTCAGCCTATGCCTCCTCCAGTCCTCGACTTCTTGGCACTGACGGAAACATGGATCACCACAGATAACACTGCTACTCCTACTGCTCTCTCTTCGTCCGCCCACGTGTTCTCGCACACCCCGAGATCTTCTGGTCAGCGGGGTGGGGGCACCGGGATCCTCATCTCTCCCAAGTGGTCATTCTCTTTTCTCCCTTACCCATCTGTCTATCGCCTCCTTTGAATTCCATGCTGTCACAGTTACCAGCCCTTTCAAGCTTAACATCCTTATCATTTATCGCCTCCAGGTTCCTCGGAGAGTTCATCAATGAGCTTGATGCCTTGATAAGCTCCTTTCATGAGGACGGCTCACCTCTCACAGTCCTGGGCGACTTTAACCTCCCCACGTCTACCTTTGACTCATTCCTCTCTGCCTCCTTCTTTCCACTCCTCTCCTCTTTTGACCTCACCCTCTCACCTTCCCCCTACTCACAAGGCAGGCAATACGCTCGACCTCATCTTTACTAGATGCTGTTCTTCCACTAACCTCATTGCAACTCCCCTCCAAGTCTCCGACCACTACCTTGTATCCTTTTCCCTCTCGCTCTCATCCAACACTTCCCACACTGCCCCTACTCGGATGGTATCGCGCCGTCCCAACCTTCGCTCTCTCTCCCCCGCTACTCTCCCTCTTCCATCCTATCATCTCTTCCCTCTGCTCATACCTTCTCCAACCTATCTCCTGATTCTGCCTCCTCAACCCTCCTCTCTTCCCTTTCTGCATCCTTTGACTCTCTATGTCCCCTATCCTCCAGGCCGGCTCGGTCCTCCTCCCCGCTCCGTGGCTCGACGACTCATTGCGAGCTCACAGAACAGGGCTCCGGGCAGCCGAGCGGAAATGGAGGAAAACTCCGCCTCCCTGCGGACCTGGCATCCTTTCACTCCCTCCTCTCTACATTTTCCTCCTCTGTCTCTGCTGCTAAAGCCACTTTCTACCACTCTAAATTCCAAGCATCTGCCTCTAACCCTAGGAAGCTCTTTGCCACCTTCTCCTCCCTCCTGAATCCTCCCCCCCCCCCTCCCCCCTCTCTGCAGATGACTTCGTCAACCATTTTGAAAAGAAGGTCGACGACATCCGATCCTCGTTTGCTAAGTCAAACGACACCGCTGGTTCTGCTCACACTGCCCTACCCTGTGCTCTGACCTCTTTCTCCCCTCTCTCCAGATGAAATCTCGCTTCTTGTGACGGCCGGCCGCCCAACAACCTGCCCGCTGACCCTATCCCTCCTCTCTTCTCCAGACCATTTCCGGAGACCTTCTCCCTTACCTCACCTCGCTCATCAACTCATCCTGACCGCTGGCTACGTCCCTTCCGTCTTCAAGAGAGCGAGAGTTGCACCCCTTCTGAAAAAACCTACACTCGATCCCTCCGATGTCAACAACTACAGACCAGTATCCCTTCTTTCTTTTCTCTCCAAAACTCTTGAACGTGCCGTCCTTGGCCAGCTCTCCCGCTATCTCTCTCAGAATGACCTTCTTGATCCAAATCAGTCAGGTTTCAAGACTAGTCATTCAACTGAGACTGCTCTTCTCTGTATCACGGAGGCGCTCCGCACTGCTAAAGCTAACTCTCTCTCCTCTGCTCTCATCATCTAGACCTATCGGCGGCCTTCGATACTGTGAACCATCAGATCCTCCTCTCCACCCTCTCCGAGTTGGGCATCTCCGGCGAGGCCCACGCTTGGATTGCGTCCTACCTGACAGGTCGCTCCTACCAGGTGGCGCGCGCTCGCCACGCGCTCTCACCACTGGTGTCCCCCAGGGCTCTGTTCTAGGCCCTCTCCTATTCTCGCTATACACCAAGTCACTTGGCTCTTTCATAACCTCACATGGTCTCTCCTATCATTGCTATGCAGACGACACACAATTAATCTTCTCCTTTCCCCCTTCTGATGACCAGGTGGCGAATCGCATCTCTGCATGTCTGGCAGACATATCAGTGTGGATGACGGATCACCACCTCAAGCTGAACCTCGGCAAGACGGAGCTGCTCTTCCTCCCGGGGAAGGACTGCCCGTTCCATGATCTCGCCATCACGGTTGACAACTCCATTGTGTCCTCCTCCCAGAGCGCTAAGAACCTTGGCGTGATCCTGGACAACACCCTGTCGTTCTCAACTAACATCAAGGCGGTGGCCCGTTCCTGTAGGTTCATGCTCTACAACATCCGCAGAGTACGACCCTGCTCACACAGGAAGCGGCGCAGGTCCTAATCCAGGCACTTGTCATCTCCCGTCTGGATTACTGCAACTCGCTGTTGGCTGGGCTCCCTGCCTGTGCCATTAAACCCTACAACTCATCCAGAACGCCGCAGCCTGTCTGGTGTTCAACCTTCCTGTTCTCTCACGTCACCCCGCTCCTCCGCTCTCTCCACTGGCTTCCAGTTGAAGCTCGCATCCGCTACAAGACCATGGTGCTTGCCTACGGAGCTGTGAGGGGAACGGGACCGAAGTACCTCCAGGCTCTGATCAGGCCCTACACCCAAACAAGGGCACTGCGTTCATCCACCTCTGGCCTGCTCGCCTCCCTACCACTGAGGAAGTACAGTTCCCGTTCAGCCCAGTCAAAACTGTTCGCTGCTCTGGCCCCCCAATGGTGGAACAAACTCCCTCACGACGCCAGGACAGCAGAGTCAATCACCACCTTCCGGAGACACCTGAAACCCCACCTCTTTAAGGAATACCTAGGATAGGATAAAGTAATCCTTCTCACCCCCCCCCTTAAATGATTTAGATGCACTATTTTAAAGTGGCTGTTCCACTGGATGTCATAAGGTGAATTCACCAATTTGTAAGTCGCTCTGGATAAGAGCGTCTGCCAAATGACTTAAATGTAAATGTATGTTAAATGGATATGTTGAATCGGTTCATCTTTGTTTACCCCGAGGACATCTTGATCTTCTCCAAAACCCTTCTGGAACACATACTGCACGGCTGCCAAGTCATAAGATGCCTCCTGCAGAGTCAACTATGTCGAGAAGTGTGAGTTCCACGTATCCCAGGTTTCCTTCCTGGGTCACATTCTATCTACCTCAGGCATCCAAATGAGCCCCTTTAGATTGAGGCGGTTGCCGACTGGCCCTATCCCACCTCACTCAAGCAGGTCCAGCGGTTTCTCAGCTTTGCCTATTTTTACAGCTGTTTAATACGCAACTTTGGTGAGGTGGCAGCGCCTCTCACGGTTCTAACCCTAAAATCCCTGACCTGATTTTGCTGGACCCCGAGGCTGATAGGGCATTCATGGAGCTCAAGGGACATTTCAACATTGGACCCATCCTCGTTCATCCTGATCCGACTTATCCCTTTGTGGTGGAGGTGGACGTCTCAGACAACGGGGCAGGGGTGGTCCTTTTACAGCAGAATGAGGAGGACAAGAAACTGCACCTATGCGCCTTTCTCTCCAAGCAGTTATAGCCAGAGGAATGCAACTGCAATGTAGGCAACCAGGAGCTCTTGGCAGTTAAGTGGGCTCTTGAGGGGTGGAGACACTGGTTGGAGGGAGAACCTCATCCTTTGTGATCTGGACTGACCATAAGGACTTGGTCTCTATTCAAGAAACCAAGATGTTGAACATTCGACAGGCTAAATGGGCTCTGTTTTTTAACAGGCCTTCCCAAGTTGCCTTCAGCAAGGGAGACCGCTGGTCTCATTGTTACCCATGTATTTCGACTACAGAGTCCCCAGTTTGTCGATGGTCGCATGGTATTGGAAGCCCTCCTGTTGGGGGCATCGGTGAGGCTCTCTCGGGGTTCCACCCTCAGTCGAATTGGCAACAGAGCGGGCCATCCAGGAGCTGGATAACTTCCTCCGCTGCTTCTGTCTCTACTCAGACCAGCAACTGGAGCAAGTTCCTAGTCTTGGTGGAGTATGCTCATAACATACTGCCGAATTCGACAACTGGACTATCGCTGTTCGAGTGTCAGTTCGAGGGTGCCATTAGCCGAGGCATTCATTAAACTATGTTGTCACACTTAGAACAGAGCGCAATCCTCCTTAGTCCTCTCATCTGCCCAACACCAACACCAGGCAAACGATTGTTGCTGTTCACCCGTGATCTTCCCTTAAATTAATCACTAACTTTTGAAAGTTGGTGATTAATTTAATCGCTATTTCTGACGTTTGTGAGCCCTCTCCTTGGCTGGAAAATGGCTGTATGGTTTTCTGTGACTAGGTGCTGACCTAACATAATCGCATGGTGTGCTTTCGCAGTAACACCTTTTTTGAAATCGGAAACTGTGGTTGGATTTACAAGAAGTGTATATTTAAATTGGTGTATGATACCTGTATGTTTGAGGAATTTTAATTATGGGATTTTTGTTCTTTTGAATTTGGAGCCCTGCAATTTTACTGGCTGTTGTCGATGTGGGACACTAGCGTACCAGAGCGGTTAAGACGGGAGACATGGAAGGATGTACAGACCCATATAGACCTGGGAAGCTGGAGACAATAGGTGACCAGGTTGATTCGACTCAGGATCTTGAATCTCCTATGTAGTGTGGAGCGAGCTTCCGCGAGTCCACCTTTAACAGGAGCTCTATAATGAGTAAATAGGACACACCTGAGTGTCGTTAATGTCTCCAAACGGTCTCTGCCGCCCTCTGGTGACTGGTGGAACCATGACACAAACTGAAACCTGGTTATTGTTAGTGTTAGTCGGAGCTAGTCATTTAATGAGGCAAATTATAATGATCAGAAGCAACAAACTGTGGTCATTGATCATTGAGTTGATAAATCTGCCTGCATCTCCAAGAGTTCTGCCCAACAGCAAACGTTTTAAATTATTAGGAAAGACAGGACTTCTCACTACTAATTGTCTTGTCTCATCTCTACGATTTATTCTTAATTATTATGAACAACATTATTGACAGTTGTTTTGGTATGCATCTAACCACATGCCTTCACACTTGCTTTAAACAAAAATATAAAGACACTACATAACAGATAGTCAGATACAGAGATTTAATTAACAATCCTCTTTTGTTTAAACGTGTTATCGGGCATTTGTGAATAACACATATTTTCTTAATATTTACTCAGCAATACACATCTAGTATTGAGGTTTAGACTTGTCATCGTTAACTACAAGGTAAAGTACTTGACTGATATACAGTGCATACCCTTTTTCCACATTTTGTTACATTACAGCAATATTCTAAAATGGATTAACCCTCCTGCTGTGTTCCCGTCAAATTGGACTGATTTTCTCTGAAAAATGTAGTTAATTTAATCTGACTGTCATAAGGTTCCATTACTTTCTCCACACAGGGCATCTGAACACACAAAATACATGTTAATGATTTTCATTACATTTTGGGTGATTTCTTTCACTTTTGTACACCTGTGGTGTTCCCTGTCAAAAATGGCCGGTCATTAGAAATGAATGGGTGAGACTACAATTAGTGTATAAAATTGAGTTCAGGCATATGCACATTCATTAGATGACCCCCACAAGCTTGAGTGTACACACACACACACACACACACACACACACACACACACACACACACACACACACACACACACACACACACACACACACACACACACACACACACACACACACACACACACACACACACACCTCACTCCCCTTCTGTGCTTCCATGGCAACCCCCAAGGGAACCTTTCCCCAATAAAATCTTCCCAAATGAGAACCACACCTGCTGGCATTCTCACAAACTATCGCAACATTGTTTCAATAATATATAGAACTTTTCTGGCAGCTTTTTTGAGGCCTTGCTCACAATTCATTCTTTGGCTCACAATGACCAAACGACATACTGTATGTGAGGCCCTTAATCGTATATATGATCATGACACTGGTGAGGAGGAGAGAGTCCTGCATGAGCTCAGGTCAATGAGCCCTACAGGCCATAAATAGCAAATAGAAGTTCAAAACTTGTAATGTTCACAAGAATTTAACCTCTTACATCTATGGGGGCGCTATTTCATTTTTGGATGAAAAACGTTCCCGTTTTAAACAAGATATTTTGTCACAAAAAGATGCTCGACTATGCATATAATTGATAGCATTCGAAAGAAAACACTCTGACGTGTCCAGAAATACCAAGATATTCTCTGTGCGTGCCCTAGAACGTGAGCTTCAGGCAAAACCAAGATGAGATGGCATCCAGGAAATGAACAGGATTTTTGAGGCTCTGTTTTCCATTGTCTCCTTATATGGCTGTGAATGCGAGAGGAATGAGCCTGCCCTTTCTGTCGTTTCCCAAGGTGTCTGCAGCATTGTGACGTATTTGTAGGCAGATCATTGGAAGATTGACCATAAGAGACCACATTTACCAGGTGTCCGCCCGGTGTCCTGCGCCGAAATTGGTGCGCAAAAGTCACCTGCCAGTATTTTTCCATGGGACACAGAGAGGAAAGCAAGCTTCCACGAACTGCATATCAATGAAGAGATATGTGAAAAAACACCTTGAGGATTGATTCCAAACAACGTTTGCCATGTTTCGGTCGATATTATGTAGTTAATCCGGAAAAGTTTTACGTTGTAGGTGACTGAATTTTCGGTTCGTTTCGGTAGCCAGACGCAATGTAGAAAACGGAACGATTTCTCCACACAGACGCTTTCAGGAAAAACTGCGCATTTGGTATGTAACTGAGAGTCTCCTCATTGAAAACATCAGAAGCTCTTCAAAGGTAAATGATTTTATTTATTTGGTTATCTGGTTTTTGTGAAAATGTTGCGTGCTAAAATGCTACTCAAAATGCTATGCTAGCTTTGCATACTCTTACACAAATTAGTCAATTTCTATGGTTCAAAAGCATATTTTGAAAATCTGAGATGACAGTGTTGTTAAGAAAAGGCTAAGCTTGAGAGCAGACGCATTATTTTCATTTTATTTGCGATTTTCAGAAATCGTTAACGTTGCGTTATGCTAATGAGCCTGAGGCTTTAGTCACAAACCCGGATCCGGGATGGGGAGTTTCAAGAAGTTAAGTTGCTTAATATACGTATTATTGTGGATTTATAATCAGCTATAACGGGGCGATCATTTTGGATTGGGAACACAATGAATTAACATGAAACGAACACAACAGGAGGGTTAAATAGTTTTTTCCAATCTACAGACAACACCCCATAATGGCAAAGAAAAAACAGGAACAAAAACGGGTAAAAAATAACAAATGTTGAAATATAACATTTACATAAGTATCCAGACCCTTTACTCAGTACGTTGTTGAAGCACCTTTGGCAGTGATTACACCCTCGAGTCTTCTTGTGTATGACCCTAGGAACATCTGAATTTCTGCCATTCTTCTCTGCAGATCATCTCAAGCTCTGTCAGGTTGGATGGGGAGCGTAGCTGCACAGCTATTATTAGGTCTCTACAGAGATGTTAGATTGGGTTCAAGTCCGGGGTCTGGCTGGGCCACTCAAGGCAGACATTCAGAGACTTGTTCTGAAGCCACTCCTGTGTTGTCTTGACAGTGTGCTTAGGGTCGTTGTCCTGATGGAATGTGAACCTTCGCCCCAGTCTGAGGTCCTAAACACTCTGGAGCAGGTTTTCATCAAGGATGTCTCTGTACTTTGCTCCATTCATCTTTCCCTTTATCCTGACTAGTCTCCCAGTCCCTGCTGCTGAAAAACAACCCCACAGCATGATGCTACCAACACAATGCTTCACCGTAAGGATGTTGCCAGGTTTCCTCCAGACGTTATGCTTGGCATTCCGGCCAAGGAATTCAATCTTGGTTTAATCAGAACAGAACATCTTGTTTCTCATGGTCTGAGAGTCCTTTAGGTGCCTTTTGGCAAACTCAAGCGGGCTGTCATGTGCATTTTACTGTGGCTTCCGTCTGGCCACTCTACAATAAATGACTGATTGGTGGAGTGCTGCAGAGTTAGTTGTCCTTTTGGAATGTTCTCCCATCTCCACAGAGAAACTCTGAAGCTCTGTCAGAGTGACCATCTGGTTCTTGGTCATCTCTCTGACCAAGGCCTTCTCCCCTTGATTGCTCAGTTTGGCCAGGCGGCCCACTCTAGGAAGATTCTTGGTGGTTCTACACTTCTTCAATTCAAGAATGATAGAGGCCACAGTCTTCTTCGGGACCTTCAATCCAGCAGAAATGTTTTGGTACCCTTCCCCAGATCAGTGCCTCGACACAATCCTGTTTCTGAGCTAAATGGACAATTCCTTCGACCTCATGGTTTGGTTTTTGTTCCGACATGCACTGTCAACTGTGGGACCTTATATGGACAGGAGTATTCTTTTCCAAATCATGTCCAATCAATATAATGTACCACAGGTGGACTCCAATCAAGTTGTAGAAACATCTGAAGGATGATCAATTGGAACAGGATGCACCTGAGCTCAATTTTGAGTCTCTCAGCGAAGTGTCTGAATACTTATGTAAATAAGGTATCTGTTTTTAACAACCTTCTAACAACCTGTTTTCGCTTTGTCATTATGGGTTATTGTGTGTAGATTGATTAGAATAAGGGTGTAATGTAACAAACTGTGGAAATGGGGGAGGGTTCTGAATACTTTACGAACGCACTGGACAGGCAATGATTGACTGAGTGACAAAGTGACAGTGTTTAATTGGATCCAACAGGAAGTGTTACCTATTCCATGCTCTGTGAAAACCTTCCGATCTGTGTCAGCTTCTTCAATTGAGTCGAAAAACTCACAAATCCCAGATCACCAGAGAAATTAGCCTACTTAAAATGCAGAGGGGACAGGGGAGCAGGAGGGTAGGTGGGAGGGTCACCATCAGACTCAGAGACTCAGGCTGCATCCCAAATGGTACCCTAGTCCCTGTGTATCTCTATGGTGCATGGTCATTTGTAAATTAGCCAGTGAACAGGCAACACGTCTTGGTTAGCTCCCAGGGGAAAGTGATGGGTAAAGACGACAGATATGACCCGGCTATTAAAAAGGATAAATTATGTAATTTAAAGCAACAAAAAAAGAAGAGCCTGCTTGGATTTAGAGCTGTTGGAAACTCGCTCACTGTGCGAATCAAGTGAATCCATTTACATTTTTATTGATCGACATAGTAACGGTTGGCCTACTTTTGTACAAGTCAGCCTATTTTTTTCACCTACTATGTGTACTGTCATAGTACTTTTCACAAGCTTTTCATCTACAATGGGACCTCAGACACGCATACTGTACAAAAACATTGTCTATCATGCAATGTCTTATGGGAGTCGAGGATGATTCACATGAAAAGACTCCTTGCCTGTAAAGAACGTTGTTGTTCATCATTAATAATGAAATATGCAGTGACACATAGAGAGAGGAAATGAGAGAGAAGGGGGATGAGATAAAGAGAGCGAGGGAGAGAGATGCTCATATTGAATGGGATATTGATTGTGAGGGAGCTTGGAGTACAGCTTGTGGCTGTAACCAAGAAATGTGGGTGATGTTTATGGGAGTCTTCAATCTCCAAACAATTATTGTGTTTCAAAATGAAATTGCGCTTTACTGATAGCTACTGTACCGTGACCTGTTAATTAATGATTATGTTAGCCCCAGTGTTTGGTATTCTTCTGGAATTGATCTGTTAGCCTAATGACCACAATCATCTCAGAGCCACACACAACAATTCTATTGTCCTGCTGGATAATAAAGTCAAGATTGACCAGAGGAAGAGAAGAGGGTAAAAAAGCAGGTTAACGTTTATTGTCATGAATCTTGCCCTTGAGGCAGAATTTAGTGATTTCCGCTAGATGGGCCAGCTGCAAAGTCAAAATAGTCTATAATGTAAAAATGTATGAAATCAAATATGACCTTTTTGGTCTTCATTTAAGGTTATGGTTAGGCATTAGGGTTACCCGTGTGGTTAAGATTCAGTTAAGGTGTCACGTTCTGACCTTAGTTCTTTTATTATGTCTTTGTTTTAGTATGGTCAGGGCGTGAGTTGGGTGGGTTGTCTATGTTCCATTTTCTATGTTGTGTTTGCGTTTGGCCTGGTATGGTTCTCAATCAGAGGCAGGTGTCGTTAGTTGTCTCTGATTGAGAATCATACTTAGGTAGGCTTTCCCCACTTGTGTTTCATGGGTGTTTATTTTCTGTTCTGTGTTTTATTTCACCGTTCAGGACTGTTAGTTTCAGTGTTCACTATTCGTATTAAAAATCAACACTCACCACGCTGCGCTTTGGTCCTCTCCTTCATACGACGACTGTTACATAAGGTTAGGTTTAAAATCTGATTTTTATCGTGACCACTCTGCAGAGCTGCATCCAGTACATGAGTCATCCAAATAAATGCCAATCTGTGGGTAAATAGCACACAGTCTCTCTCTCTCTCCCTCCGCTTCTAGAATGAATAATGCTGTGGTTGTGTTCATGAAAAGAGCAAATTTGGTTGGTATGCTAATTGCTAGTGGAATATTTGTAAGGGGCGTGTTTATGCCAATTTTGCCTATTTCTATCACTTTGACAAGGGTAGTAGTTGCAAATTTGCCTCTGTTTATTATGGAAGGATCAAATCAGGAAAGAACTGAGTCGTTTTGGTAAATTTGCTAGCGGGTTTTCGGCAGGTTTTCAGGCAGATGCCGTTAAGCAAGTTGTTTTGTTCCGGAGGCAAGTGTTTATGTTTCTGAACGAAAATGAACAACAGCTAAATGTGGATTTTAAAGTGATTTGGGGGGGGGGGGGGGTGACTCTCCATGGGGTTTGCCAGCACATATAGTCTACGGGGTTTTGAGTGTGGAGATTTGGGGCATAAGAGTTTTCCTTGCCCACAAAGGCTGTAGACAAAGTGAGGGCACACGCGCCAGTGGGGGAAATCGAGGTCAAGGTGCAGGGGGCAATGAGATTCTGGGCCTAGTCATGCCAGGGATGGTGGTGTAGATGAGGCTGGGTCTAGTTATGCTATGGATAGCGATATAGCAGAGGCTAGATCTAGCCACCCTAGAGATGATGGGGTAGCTGGGCCTAGTCATGCTATGGAGGGTGGTGTAGATGAGGCTGGGTTTAGTCAGGTTATGCTAGTGGATGAGGAGAGTATAGTTGGGAAGTGTAAGAGACTGGGGGGTGTCAAGCAGAAAAGGAAAAAGGGGGAGAAGAAAGGAGGTGGGAGGGGAGAGGCTGGTGTGGTCATAGGCACCATGGAACCTTTGCCTGGTGCTGGGGGGTTAAGCCCTGACCAGAGAGGAAGGGCAGGTGGTCAGGATGGGAGATGGAGATGAGGAGGAAAGTGAGTCTAAGGAAGAGGACGATGAGGTTTTTTTTTCAGACTTCTCTTCAATGGGTCCAGACCTGAAAGCCAGTCAAGCAGATGGGTCAAAGTACACATTGAGGGAACTGACAAGGTTCCTGAATGAGACCAAGGAGAAAAAAGTTAATCTTGAGGCTTTTTTTTCTGATCCGAGAAAGTTTGTAAGATCAGTACAACATGCAATGAAAAGTGAGGCGCATGGTGTCCTCTCACCCTAGAAACAGTTTAGGTTGAGGAAGTGGGTCACAACAGTGCGTAAGAGTCCACCTTCAGACACTGGTAAGATGTATAGTTTCTTTCTGGCACTGGGGCTTTTTGAGCTTTGCTGTTGGTCTCTTTCTTTGCTGACTTTTTTCCCACTTTTTATCGAGACTCTTCGGGTAGGATCGCTCAATTTAAATGGCGCCAGAGATGCAGGAAAGAGGAGTGTGTTGGGTGAATATGCAAAACAAACAAAAAATACAGGTGTTGTTTCTGCAGGAGACGCATAGTGATGAGGTGAATTAAGTTGATTGGAGGCTCTGGTGGAAAGGGGCAAGTGTGTTGAGCCATGGGCCGGGTCTGCATATAAAGATTTGCTCCTCAAAGGGGGTGTGTAGGGGTAGGCTGCTTGTTGTGAAAGCAGAAATTAACAACATGGGTTTTGTCTTTATAAATGTTTATGCACCTAACACGGAGCGAGAGGGGGGTTCTATTTGGGTGTCTTGGACAGGAACTTAGACAGGAACTCTCACAGGTCTCCTGAGGAGACGCTGGTGGTCGGTGGGGACTGGAACTGTACAATGGATTTTACGAAAGACATAAATGGGGAAGAGCCTCATTCAGTGTCAGTGGGAGTGTTAAGGGACATCATTAATCAGTTCGACCTAGTGGATGTTTGGAGAACCTTTCTGTGTTATGAAAGAAACTGTGATTTATGTGTTTTCTGTGTGCGCCAGGTTAATGCCATTAATGTCTCTGTTGGAATGTCTTTGTGAGAGGTTGGGGGTGTTTTTTACTGTTGGGATGTGTATAATGGGGTACAGGTATTCGAATAAGGAGAAGGCCAAATGTGTTTTGTTGAATTATCTGTTTGCTCAGGTGAAGTTGGCGATTTGGCTAACAAGGAGGAACAGGGTCAAAGGTGGGGATAACAGACCTTTTACTATTATTTAATGGGATGGTCTCTGAGTGCCTTAGGGTTGAATTTGAGTTCGATAGAATGATAAAAAGTGTGGAGATGTTTCAGGAGATATGGTATTTGGGGGGGGCCTGTCTGTATAGCTGGGGAAGATGTTTTGGATATACGGTTGTAGAAGTGGTGCGTTTTTTGGTTATTGTGATGTTTTGTATCGTGTGGTAAAGGGAACGGTGAGTATGGTACGTGTATGCAGTACAGGATATATTTTGGTGTTTTATTTTTAAGGGGGTGGTGAGTTTTTAAATGAAATGAGAATGTTTCATTATAGAAAGACCAAAAGTCTCTCTCTCTCTCTCTCTCTCTCTCTCTCTCCTCTCCTCTCCTCTCCTCTCCTCTCCCTCTCCTCTCCTCTCCTCTCCTCTCCTCTCCTCTCCTCTCCTCCTCTCCTCTCTCTCTCTCTCTCTCTCATGAATTGATTTATGAACAATCTATTCCTCCATCTGTTCAGGGAAGTGAGACCAATCAACATTTTTTTTTATCCTTCTAGTCTCCCTCGTCATTTTTGACATCCTTGAAGATAATATTTAAAATACCAATTAGGCTACAATTCTTAAAAGCTAAAGGCTAATGATTGCATCTCATTTTCCAAGGAGAATAGAAGCTCAATATTGTTTATCAAACATAAACGATTGTCTAAGATATTGTTTAATATTTTATTTATCACGCCAGTCCTTGTTATAACGTTTCATACCACTTTCCTAAAGGGAAACTTAACCTTTACACACTATTTGAGGTGTTTTTCCAGTTCCCTTCATGATTATAGGTGATGAGAGGGTTTTTCAGACATAATTATGTATTATAGCTGTATTTTTGTCATTTTCGTGCTGGGAGAGTGTCATGCCCTGACCTTAAATAACCTTTTATTTCTCTGTTTTGGTTAAGTCAGGGTGTGACTAGGTGGGTAGTCTAGTTTTTCTATTTCTATGTTGGCCTGGTATGGTTCCGAATCAGAGGCAGCTGTCTATCGTTGTCTCTGATTGGGGATCATATTTAGGCAGCAATATTTAGGCAGCCAACGAACATTACAGAGAGTTAGACCAATGACATTTTTTGATTGAGCCTGCTGTTTGATCTAAAAATTAATGGAGTCATATTTTGTAGCAATTATTGGGGCCTTTGTGTTTTGACAATTTCATGATCACTCGAGCAGATATGGTTGTCCTTGTTTAACAGAGCCATTTGAGTTGTCTCAACAATGCTCCTATCTGCCAGGACACTGCTGTGTATACTCACCTCGGTCTCCAGAGTAAATAAACTGTCTTGAAAACAAGCCATGACTACTTATTTGCTATATTGACGGACCAATCTAATATACTGTTTTATTCAAACATGTTTATTTACCAGCAAATTAAAGTAGAAACGATAGACCAACTCCCTGCATCATTTGTTTTAGCAGTAAGACTGAATATAGTTATCCAAATACATTTCATGAATATCACAAGGAATTTATCAATTAGGGGGGTACTAAGCTGACTAAGCTGACATACCTATGGTCATACTATGGATAATTTAGAATATGATGATTTAACATTTTAGGACCCCTTTAGGTATGTTAAAAATAAATTGAGGATAAAATATGGAATTTGGTCTTTACTACTATACTCTAGAGAAAAGCATCGAATAACACATTAATTCATTGCAAAAAAGACAGTAAAAAATCATAAGAAACAAGTTATTTTAAGTACTTGTACCATAATTCTATTCTCCTGATTGCTGCTGACAAGCAAAAATTTAAGCAGAAAGCACCAGTGACTCGATCAATAAAAAAGTGGTGAGATGAAGCAGATGCTAATCTACAGGACTGTTTTGCAAGCACAGACTGGAATATGTTCCAGGATTCCTCTGATGGCATTGAGGAGTACACCACATCAGTCATTGGCTTCAGCAATAAGTGCATCGATGACGTTGTCCCCACAGTGACGTACGTACATACCCCAACCAGAAGTCATGGATTACAGGCAACATTCGCACCGAGCTAAAGGCTAGAGCTGCAGCTTTCAAGAAGTGGGACTCTAACCCAGAAGATTATAAGAAATCCCGCTATGCCCTCCGATGAACCATCAAACAGGCAATGCATCAACACAGGACAAAGATTGAATCATACTACACCGACTCTGATGCTGTTCGGATGTGGCAGGACTTGCAAACCATTACAGACTACAAAGGGAAGCAAAGCCGAGAGCTGCCAAGTGACACGAGCCTACCAGACGAGCTAAACGACTTCTATGCTCGCTCAGAGGGAAATAATACTGAAATATGCGTGAGAGCATTAGCTGTTCCGGAAGACTGTGTGATCACGTTCTCTGCAGCCGATGTGAATAAGACCTTTAAAACCTGTTTGGGATAGGGGGCAGCATTTTCACGTTCGGATGAAAAGCATGCCTAGAGTAAACTGCCTGGTACTCAGGCCCAGAAGCTAATATATGCATATTACTGGTAGATTTGGATGGAAAACACTCTGACGTTTCTAAAACTGTTTGAATGATGTCTGTGAGTATAACATAACTCATATGGCAGGCGAAAACCAGAAGAAAATCCAACCATTAAGTGGGAAATCTGAGGTTTGTAGCCAGCTGATGAGAGCATACAGGTCGCAGTGGTGGGTGGTATAAGGTGCTTTAGTAACAAAACGGATGGCACTGTGATAAACTACATCCAGTTTGCTGAGTAGAGTATTGGAAGCTATTTTTTAGATGACATCGCCAAAGTCGATGACCAGTAGGATAGCCAGGGTTACTAGGGTAAGTTTTGCGGCGTGAGTGAAGGAGGCTTTGTTGCGAAATAGAAAGCCGACTCTAGATTTGATTTTGGATTGGAGATGTTTGATATGAGTCTGGAAGGAGAGTTTGCAGTCTAGCCAGACACCTAGATACTTATAGATGTCCACATATTCTAGGTCGGATGCATCCAAGGTGTTGATGCTAGTCGTGGGTGCGGGTGCAGGCAGCGAACAGTTGAAAAGCATGCATTTGGTTTTACTAGCGTTTAAGAGCAGTTGGATCCCACGGAAGGAGTGTTGTATGGCATTGAAGCTCGTTTGGAGGTTAGATAGCACAGTGTCAAAGGAAGGGCCGGAAGTATATAGAATGGTGTCGTCTGCGTAGAGGTGGATCAGGGAATCGGCCGCATCAAGAGCAACATCATTGATATATACAGAGTAAAGAGTCGGCCCGTGAATTGAACCCTGTGGTACCCCCATAAAGACTGTCAGAGAACCGGACAACATGCCCTCCGATTTGACACACAGACCTCTGTCTGCAAAGTAGTTGGTGAACCAGGCAAGGCAGTCATTAGAAAAACCGAGGCTACTGAGACTGCCGATAAGAATATGGTGATTGACAGAGTCAAAAGCCTTGGCCAGGTCAATGAAGACGGCTGCACAGTACTGTCGTTTATCGATGGCGGTTATGATATCATTTAGTACCTTCAGTGTGGTTGAGGTGCACCCGTGACTGGCTCGGAAACCGGATTGCACAGCGGAGAAGGTCAGGTGGGATTCGAGATGGTCAGTGATCTGTTTGTTGACTTGGCTTTCAAAGACCTTAGATAGGCAGGGCAGGATGGATATAGGTCTGTAACAGTTTGGGTCCAGGGTGTCTCCCTTTGAAGAGGGGGATGACCGCGGTAGCTTTCCAATCCTTGGTGATCTCAGATGATACGAAGGAGAGGTTGAACAGGCTGGTAATAGGGGTTGCGACAATGGCGGCGGACAGTTTCAGAAATAGAGGGTCCAGATTGTCAAGCCCAGCTGATTTGTATGGGTCCAGGTTTTGCAGCTCTTTCATCTACTATCTGGATTTGGGTAAAGGAGAAGCTGTTGGCCGAGGTTGGATTAGCCAGGAGGAAGGCATGGCCAGCCGTTGAGAAATGATTGATAATCACGGATTTATGATTTGATAATCACGGATTTATTGGTGGTGACCGTGTTACCTAGCCTCAGTGCAGTGGGCAGCTGTGAGGAGGTGCTCTTGTTCTCTATGGACTTTACAGTGTCCCAGAACCTTTTGGAGTTAGAGCTACAGGATGCAAATTTCTGCTTGAAAAAGCTGGCCTTTGCTTTCCTGACTGACTGCGTGTATTGGTTCCTGACTTCCCTGAACAGTTGCATATCGCGGGGACTCTTCGATGCTATTGCAGTCCGCCACAGGATGTTTTTGTGCTGGTCGAGGGCAGTCAGGTCTGGAGTGAACTAAGGGCTATATCTGTTCTTAGTTCTGCATTTTTTTGAACGGAGCATGGTGAGGAAGTTACTTTTAAAGAATGACCAGGCATCCTCAACTGACGGGATGAGGTCAATATCCTTCCAGGATATCCGGGCCAGGTCGATTAGAAAGGCCTGCTCGCAGAAGTGTATTAGGGAGCGTTTGACAGTGATGAGGGGCGGATACAGGCAATGAGGCACTATACTAGGTGGTGTCAGAGGAAGGCCCTAAAAATTGTCAAAGACTCCAGTCACCCTAGTCATAGACTGTTCTCTCTGCTACCGCACGACAAGTGGTACCCGAGCTCCAAGTCTAGTCCAACAGCTTCTACCCCCAAGCCATAAGACTCCTTAACCTCAATCAAATGGCCACCCAGACTCTTTGCATTGCCATTGCCTTTTACACTGCTGCTTCTCTCTGGTGTTGTCATCTATGCATTGTCACTTTAATAACATGTATATATTACCTCAAGTAGCCACCCTTTGCCTTGATGACAACTTTGCACACTCGCTCAAACCAGCTTCATGAGGAATGCTATTTCAACAGTCTTGAAGGAGTTTTCCGGCAACTGAGTTAGGAAGGAAGCCTGTATCTTATTGGGTGTATTGATACACCATCCAAAGTGTAATTAATAACTTCACCATGCTCAAAGGGAAATGCATTTTACCCATCTACCAATAGGTGCCCTTTGTGACGCATTGGAAAACCTCCCTGGTCTTTGAGGTTCAATCTGTGTTTGAAATTCACTGCTCGATTGAGGTCCTTGCAGATAATTGTTTAGGTTACAGAGATAAGATAGTCATTAAGGAATCATGCTGATAATATTATTGTACACAGTGCAACTTATTCTGTGACTTGTTTAGCACATTTTTACAACAACTTATTTAGTTTTTCATATTGAATCAAACGTTTTACATTATGGGGTATTGACATTATCGGGTGTCGTGTTTAGGCTAGTGCCCCAAAATATACATTTAATACATTTTAAATTCAGGCTGTAACACAACAAAATGTGGAAAAAGTAAAAGGTTCTGAATACTGTATGAAGGCACTGCATGTTGCAGACAGATGCACCACCATGGAAACACACACTTCAGGTCTACTTGAATGAGGCAGGTTAAATTATGGATGTACCTTTGGCAAAAATGAATTGACAACATAGAAACATGCATTTTCTGTTAATTGCTACCCGATGCTAAGGTGTAACTGCCAGCAGTATAAAAAAGCACACATAATATTCTGATTGCAACAGGAAGTTAATGACAGCTTTGCACAATACACCTTTTGACTGTCCATTTTTCCAATAAGTTTCTTTGAGCTTTAGTAGTAAAGGACAAAATCAATATATTATCAAATAGTTTTTGTATATTTTTTGGAGATACCGAAAGGGGTAGTATGACCATATTAAAACCATTCCATATGTCAGCTTAGCACTCCCCCCACCACCTCCACCAATGTCTTAGACTCTAAAGAATAAGTATGATATGTTATGTTTTGTATGGTTAGTTACGTTACGAATTGAAATTCGTACAATATGTTACACATTTGCTAAACATCTGATAACGTTAGCTAGGCTAGGGGTTAAGGTTAGGGTTAAGGTTAGAGTTAAGAGTTATGTTAAAGGGTTAAGGTTAGGGAAGAATTAGCTAACATGCAAAGTATTTGCAAAGTTGTTAATTAGCAAAAAGAGAAAGTTGTCTGTGATGAAATTCGAACACGCAAACTTGGGGTTGCTAGATGGTCATAATATGCCTACCCATCCTTTCTTGAAGTTAGTGATCCCCTAGAGCAAAGTGAGACATCTCACTCATATTCACATTGAACCGAGGTTATGCAAGTATCCCTGTTTTATAATACTATTTGACTGTAGTTACAAGCCATGATATAACCCTTATATGATATCACAGAAAAGTCCATGGCATGTACGGCACAGTATAATGAGATACACTAGATGCTGTTGTGCCCTGGAAGCTTACACAGAAAGCTCTTAGGGAGAGAGTGTCTTACATCTGACCCAAATCCTCCAGCGGGATATACTGACAGAGTCCATCAAAGTGTTGTCGCAGCACCGAGAGAGAGAGAGAGAGAGAGAGAGAGAGAGAGAGAGAGAGAGAGAGTCGTATCTATTGACTTTTTCGAAACAGCATCACTAACTGCTTTTGGGCTAAATGAATGTACTGTATAGTTAATTTATCTTACCTTTCACATCTTCGTTTCATGGGACTAAATGATACGCTCTAAAAAGTTAACACAGCAAGCAAGCAGCCAAGTACAAGACAGAATGATCCAATACATATTCAAGACTTGGGATCATTATGAGATGATACTAAGACGTTATAATGAGGTTTTATGTGCTTATGACAAATTGTAATTTATTCTATATCGCTCTTGCTGTAGGCCTATGTAACAACAATTTAATAAACTCAACATCTCACGGAAATGAAAAGTATGTGTTAAGGCAAAGGGTGGCTACTTTGAAGAATCTAAAATATAAATATATTTTGATTTGTTTTTTGGTTAATACAGGATTTTGGTTACTAAGCCCCTGAATGAGTAAGTGTGTCCATACTTTTGAATTGTACTGTACACATATTTAACCCTTTTTTTGGCAGACACAAAACTACTATTTGCTTTTCTAAACCGGGGGTGGGGGGGGGGTGTAGATCAAAATGTAGAAAACCATTGTGTTCATGAGAATCTACCCTTTCCACATTAATTTGTAGGCTAGACGGTTCGGACACTACAAACAGAAGTTGACACATTAACAGACCGACTTTAGTTGAGTCCCCTGGCACTTGAGGTGGTCGTAGAGCAAAATGGAGAAGACAGATTTTTGGGATGTCTCATGATCTTACAAACACCGCTCCTGCTCTGCCACCTTTCACTGCAGATGAGGAAGTGTGACACTGGTGTGACACTGGTGGATGCAGTGGATTGAGATGCATCCAGTGCAAAAAAAGAAACATACTTATTTTGGTGGAGATTTATTTGGGGATTGACGCATCAAGCGACTCCAGGGGGCTAATGGGAGTGTCACGGGTTTACGTTTACAATTTTACGTCTACCCCTGAGTCCATGTTACATTTTAAGGTCAACCCTGTTTATGTTACCTGAACTCTTGTGTTCTTTTGGTGGAAAACTGAGCAGGTTGAGCATAGAACGTCAACCCTTTTACCCATTGAGAGACAAGCTAGAAATGTTTTAACAATTACATTTGTTGTGGTGAAGCTTGCATTCAATTGCACCTCCCTGTTGAACACAACACGCTTCCATTCCCACAGTGACAAGGGAATTTATGCAATGGTGAGATCTTAGTTTGGTCGGGACATATAGGCTCTTTCCCAGAAGATGTACTAGTCTTCATGTCATCTTTCATTGATTTCATTGATTTACTGTATGCCATCATATAAATTGCAAATATGTTTGACTCAGAAGGGACAAGGCCAATTGAAATCCCAGCACACCATCTCAAGGTCTTCTATGTGAAATCTTTATGTTACCAGACACATACAAGGCCTTCGGAAAGTATTCCGACCCCTTGACTTCCTCCACATTTTGTTAGATTACAGCCTTATTCTGATTTTTTTAATTATCAGCAATCTCCACACAATGCCTCATAATTAAAAAGTAAAAAAAAACTGAAAAACTTTATTTACTTGATGTTTCTACAAATTGATTCCATTGAGTCCATCTGTGGGAAATTCAATTGATTGGACATGATTTGGAAAGGCACACACCTGTCTATATTAGGTCCCACAGTTGACAGTGCATGTCAGAGCAAGAACCAAGCTATGCGGTCGAAGGAATTGTCCGTAGAGCTCCGAGACAGGATTATGTCGAGGCACAGATCTGGGGAAGGGTGCAAAAACCGTTTCTGCAGCATCGAAGGTCCCCAAGAACACAGTGGCCTCCATCATTGTTAAATGGAAGTAGTTGGGAACCAACAAGACTTCCTAGATATGGCCGCCCGGCCAAACTGAGCAATCGGGGGAGAAGGGCCTTGGCCAGGGAGGAGACCAAGAACCAGATGGTCACTCTGACAGAGCTCTAGACTTCCTCTGTGGAGATGGGAGAACCTCCCAGAAGGACAACCATCTCTGCAGCACTTCACCAATCAGGCCTTTATGATAGAGTGGCCAGACGGAAGCCACTCCTCAGTAAAAGGCACATGACAGCCCACTTGGAGTTTGCCAAAAGGCACCTAAGACTCTCAGACCCTGAGAAACAAGATTCTCTTGTCTGATGAAACCAAGATTGAACTCTTTGTACTGAATGCCAAGTGTCTCATCTGGAGGAAACATGGCACTATACGTACGGTGATGCATGACGGTGCAGCATCATGCTGTGGGGATGTCTTTCAGCGGCAGGGACTGGGAGACTAGTCAGGATCAAGGCAAAGATGAACGGAGCAAAGTACAGAGAGATGAAAACCTGCTCCAGAGCCCTCTCGACTTCAGACTGGGGTGAAGGTTCACCTTCCATCAGGACAACGAGCCTAAGCACACAGCCAAGACAGAGCCTGGACTTGAACCTGAACAAACACGAAAAAAGCTTTGCAGCAACGCTCCCCATCCAACCTAACAGAGAGGATCTGCAGAGACAAACTCTCCAAATACAGGTGTGCCAAGCTTGTACTGTCATACCCAAGAAGACTTGAGGCTGTAATCGCTGCCAAAAATGCTTCAACAAAGTACTGAGTAAAAGGTCTGAATGTAAATGTGATATTTCAGTTTTTCATTATGTGCACTTGCACTTTGCCAACCCCATTAAAAATGTAATAGAAACATGTAAGGACCGCTAAAAAAAAAATATGCATTTTTGAAATTTGTGAAACAGTTTTAAACCACCTCATTACAATTGTTCTCTATTCATGACTGAGAACAGAAGGCAACAATACAAATGGCTCCTTTGACAACAGTACTGCAAGGACATGCACATTGTCCCATCAGTGAGGCGATGTGTATAGTTATGTGTCCTACCAGTTTTGGGATCAACAGAGAAATATGGTTGTCCTTGGAGAATACTGTAGACCACTCGGGCACTATTTCCATATGTGGGGTCATCAGCGTCCGTTGCAGTAACTTGATATACCGAAGTACCTGAAAAGAAGAAAAATAATCAAAATTAGGCTTAAACGTTGTTTTGGATACTTTTGTTTTCATGAGTGTATATGTGTCCCGACATCGTGTGCCTTTTTTTTATCGATGGTAATAAGAAATGTTTATATGTTTGAAACACATTATGTAGCATTTTTTCTAAACACAGAGAATGGTTACCTTTGGAATTTGTTTATTGACCAAAACCTCAGAGAAATGTTGCTTTTTGTGCAATGTAATCTAAAAATGAAATCATTTTTATTATCAATTGAGTCAAATGAAATATTTTTCTCACTTCCTAGTAGTACATAGTACTGAGTAGTAAACATTAAAATTATTATAATTTTTTAAAATGCAAATCGAAGACAAAACATCTTCCCTTTTAAATAAAATGTAAAGAAAACTTAGAGCTTATCAACATATAGATTCACAGGAAGTGTGAGGTACTTAGTTCCAAAACTAACTAATTATGATAATATCAAATGGGTATTTGCATTCAGAAGTTCCAATAATGATAGCCTACCACAGTACAGTAACTTGCTCAACAGAAGGACTATAATTGCTTTTGTGATCTATGTTTTTTCTATAATAGTTCAGCCCAGATGGTGAATGGTTTTCTCCTCTTATACAAACCTGGTCACATATCTCATATTATTGTTACCCCGAGCTTGTCCCTGCTTACTTTTATTACCTCCCATTGGTTTCAATCCATCTACACTATCTGCTGTTGACTTATTGCAGGGACCACAATACATTTAATGCAGTTTTGGGAGCTCAAGTTGGCCATCTGAAATGGGATTACAACAAATCATTTGAAGTGAAAATTGGAAAATCAACCCCACACAGCTAAAAGAGACCTGTCCTCCCTCTGTCAATTCATCATTACTACCAGATATTTTGTTTCTCAAAGTTTCCCCAAACTCTTCTTTAACGGATGGCAATAATTGTTTGGGAAACAATTCTGGTTCATGGGGTAGTTTATTGACTGAGCACAGTGTATTTTGAACCTGCCTGGCGGAATTGTCACAACAGGCATTTTACAATTGCATGACTACAAATTGAATGTTTCAGATGACCACCATTTTTTATTGTAGATTACGACATAATATCAAATGTGGTGCAGCAACGGGATCTATATTTGCCACACCTTAAAACTATTCTATAGCCCTTTGTTGTCCAAACTGATGTTTGTCTTAGAAGACAGAAGGGGTAATCCTAGTGCAACCAACAGGTAGAAATGTACATTTTAATACCTGTGTAAAACTACATCACGTTTTCATTAGTAGAGGTTACTTAGAGGAGGAAGTGAACTTCATAAAAATACAAATGGTAAAACATTTAAAGTTATCCTTTTTAGATAAAACTACACTAAACATATTCACGTCACCAAATATTTTTAAAGCACACTGTTTTGCAATGAAGGTCTACAGTAGCCTCAACAGCACTCTGTCGTAGCACCATGGTGTAGCCGGAGGACAGCTAGTTTCCGTCCTCCTCTGGGTACATTGACTTTAATACAAAATCTGTGAGGTTCATGGTTCTCACCCCTTCCATAGTCTTACACAGTAATTATGACAACTTCTCGAGGACGTCCTCCAACCTATCAGAGCTTTTGCAGCATGGATTGACATGTTGTCCACCCATTAAAAGGATTAGAGAACAAATCAAGTACTGAAAGCACAAGCTACAGCTAGCTAGCACTGAGTGCATAACATAGTTGAACAGTTTGAACAAATACATGTCTTTCAAATGAAGGAGAAGCAAGAGAGAGACTGTTTTTTCAGTTTTACTTACTTAGCTAGCAGATGCAGCTTACTAGTTTAACTATTCAAACACCCTGCCAAAACAGGGGGATGCTATGTTAGCTTGCTGGCTATGGGTATCTAACACAACACTGGAACTCTTCCAAGTCAAGGCAAGCTTTTGGTAAACTGCTTCCTGACTCCCCACTGTAATGTTACTGAATGAATGAAGTGGGTTTAATAACTTGTTAGTTCTATTAGCTATGTTCACTATGATGTTACTTTATCTAATATGGTAACAATGGTGTAGGCTGTGTGTAGTGGTTATGATATGGTTTGGCTTGGAAAGTTCTTTTTTTGCCTGGTCATATACAGCTGATGTGTTGTGTATTGAAGTCTACAAGCGAAGGGAAAAGGTGAGAGGAAAATAACACTTAGATATGCGAAGGAATACAAATTGGCTGATATAAAAGTGGTTGAATGGAATATAAATGACAGTCATCCAATATGCTGTAATAGAAATAAGGACATGCTCATAAAAAAAATGCAAATCCACTGCATCGTTCACAAAATTACTTTCTCCTTGCCAGGTCCTGTTTAGTAGCATTGATCGGTTTTTTATTTTGGGTGACAGCAAATGTAGGGATCCCCATTTCTCATTTGGCAAGGGTTTAGATTAAGGAATGGGTAGAGGTTTGAAATTTGTGTTCCATCTTTCAGTTTGGGGACTTTTCTACTTTATAAAATTATATTTTATACCTAAACGTTCTAGAACAGAACAAATAGAATTGAACAACACAACCAATGAATGTCAGAGTTCCATGTTTATTGGATAACAACGCCCTCAGATTTGACACCTGTTTAACAACAAGATTCCAGCCAGCTGTGAAGAGAGAGAGAAACACAGTGAGAGAGAGAAACACAGCAAAAGAGACAAACATGAGAGAGAGAGAAACAGTGAGAGAAAGAGAGAAACACAGCAGGAAAGAGAGCGAGAAACAAAGCGGGAGAGAGAAACAGCAAGAGAGATAGAAAGCGAGAAAGCGAGAGAGAGAATGAAACACAACGATAGAGAGAGAAACACAGAGAAACACAGTGAGCGAGAGAGAGTGAGAGAAACAGCAAGAGAGAGAGAGAAACACAGCGAGGGAGAGAGAGAGAGAGAAATACAGTGAGACAGAGGATGAGAGAGAAATAAACAGTCAGAGAGAAACAGCAAGAGAGAGAAACAGAGAAATTGATAGAGAAACAGAAAAAAAAAAGAGATAGAAACAGAGCGGGAGAGTTATACACAGAGAAACATGCAAGAGAGAGAGAGAAACACAGCGGG
Organism: Oncorhynchus masou masou; assembly: GCF_036934945.1. Classification (NCBI taxonomy): domain Eukaryota; kingdom Metazoa; phylum Chordata; class Actinopteri; order Salmoniformes; family Salmonidae; genus Oncorhynchus; species Oncorhynchus masou. Next base: position 34,787,155 of record NC_088239.1, on the reverse strand, counting down.
AAAGTTATACACAGAGAAATACAGAGAGAAACACAACGAGAGAGAGAGAAAAGAGCAAATTTAATTGAATTGAGAGAGAGTGAGAGTGAAGCAAAGCAAGAGACGAAGAGAAACACAGCAAGAGAATCACAGCAAGAGAGAAACTGAGCAAGAGAGCATGAGAGAGAGAGAAACACAGTGATGGAGAGAGATAAACACACAGAGAGAAACACAGCGAGAGAGAGCAAGAGAGAAACACAGCGTGAAAGCGAAACACAGCGAGGGCGAGCAAGAGAGAAACTCAGCGAGAGAGAGAGAAACACAGTGAGAGAGAGAGAAACACAGCAAGAGAGAGAGAAACACAGCGAGAGAGAGAGAAACACAGCGAGAGAGAGAGAAACACAAGAAAGATAAAGAAACGCAGCGATAGAGAGAAACACAGCCAATCAACCAGCACATGTACTCTACTGAATGGTTATTGTTATTGTTCAATGTATGGTTATTTTGACCCTTGGTTATTGTTGTTACTGTTGTCCCGTTGACACATTTTATTCTTATTTTTTTCAAATTGTAAATATGTAAAATAAGCTTTAGCAAAAATATGTTCATTGTTACTTCATGCCAATAAAGCAAATTGAATAGAATTGAAACACGATGAGAGAGAGAGAGAGGGAAACAAAGCGAGAGAGAGAATGAGAGAAACACAGCGAGAGAGAGAGAAACACAAGAAAGATAAAGAAACGCAGCGATAGAGAGAAACACAGCCAATCAACCAGCACATGTACTCTACTGAATGGTTATTGTTATTGTTCAATGTATGGTTATTTTGACCCTTGGTTATTGTTGTTACTGTTGTCCCGTTGACAAATTTTATTCTTATTTTTTTCAAATTGTAAATATGTAAAATAAGCTTTAGCAAAAATATGTTCATTGTTACTTCATGCCAATAAAGCAAATTGAATAGAATTGAAACACGATGAGAGAGAGAGAGAGGGAAACAAAGCGAGAGAGAGAATGAGAGAAACACAGCGAGACAGAGAGAAACACGGTGAGAGAGAGAAAGACACGAGCGACAGAGGGAAACAATGTGAGAGAGAGTAACACAGCGAGAGAGAGAGAAACACAGCGAGAGAGAAAGGCCGTGATAGAGGGAGAGAAATAATGTGAGAGAGAAACACAGCGATAAAGAGAGAAACAGCGAGAGAGAGAGAAAAAGCAAGGAATAGAGAGAAACACAGCAAGAGAAAGAGAGAGAGCGAGACAGAGAGAGAAACAATGAGAGAGAGAAACACAGCATGAGAGAAAAACCCAGCGAGAGAGAGAGAGAAACATAGTGAGAGAGAGAAACACAGCGAGAGATATAAATAAAGCGAGAGAGAAACACAGAGAAATAGAGAGAGAGAAACATAGCGAGAAAGGGAAACAAGAAACACAGGGAGAAAGAGAGAGAAACACAGCGAGAGAGAAAAACACAGCCAGAGATAGAGAAACATAGTGAGAGAGAGAAACTGTGAGAGAGAAACACAGTGAGAGAGAGAGAGAGAGAGACAGAGACAGAGAGAGGGAAACAGCGAGAGAGAGAGAAACACAGGGAGAGACAGAGCAAGATAAAGACAACGGGAGAGTGAGAGAAACAAAGCAAGAGAGAAACACTCCAAGAGATAGAGAAACACAGCAAGAGAGAGAGAGAAACACAGCGAGAGAGCGAAACAGTGAGAGAGCGAGAGAGGGAAACAGCGAGTGAGAGAAACACACCGAGAGAGAAAAACAGAGTGATTGAGTGGGAGAAACAAAGCAAGAGAAAGCGAGACAGAGAAACAATGAGAGAGAAACACAGAGGAAGAGAAACACAGGGTGAGAGAGGAAACCAGAGAGGGGGAGAAACAAAGCGAGAGAGAGAAACCCAGCGAGAGAGTGAGAGAGAGAGAGAAAATCACAGGAGAGAGAGAGATACAAAGAGAGAGAAACACAGAGAGAGAGAGAGAGAGAGAAAACACAGCAAGAGAAACACTGCGAGAGAGAGAAACTGAGCGAGAGAGCACGAGAGAGAGAAACACAGTGATAGAGAGAGATAAACACAAATAGAGAAACACAGCGAGAGAGAGCAAGAGAGAAACATAGAGAGAATTAGTAACACAGCAAGAACGATAAAGAAACACAGCGAGAGAGAGAAACACAGCGAGAGAGAGAAAAACACAGCGAGATAGAGAAAAACAGCAAGAAAGATAAAGAAACACAGCGAGAGATAGAGAAACACAGCAAGAAAGATAAAGAAACAGCGAGCGAAAGAGAAAGAAACACAGCGTGAGAGAAACACAGCAATAGAGAGAAACACAGCGAGAGATAGAGAAACACAGCGAGAGAGAAAAACAGCAAGAGAGAAACACAGTGAGAGAGAGAGAGACAGAGACAGAGACAGAGAAGGGAAACAGTGAGAGAGAGAAACACAGGGAGAGACAAAGCAAGATAAACACAGCAAGAGAGTGAGAGAAACAAAGCAAGAGAGAAACACTCAAAGAGATAGAGAAACACAGCGAGAGAGAGAGAAACACAGCGAGAGAGAGAGTGAAACAGTGAGAGAACGAGAGAAGGAAACAGCGAGTGAGAGAAACACACGAGAGAGAAACACAGTGATAGAGTGGGAGAAACAAAGCAAGAGAAAGAGAGACAGAGAAACAATGAGAGAGAAACACAGAGGAAGAGAAACACAGTGGGAGAGAGGAACCCAGAGAGGGAGAGAAACAAAGCGAGAGAGAGAAACCCAGCGAGAGAAACTGAGCGAGAGAGAAACACAGTGATAGAGAGAGATAAACACAAAGAGAGAAACACAGTGGAAATGAGCAAGAGAGAAACAAAGCGAGAAAGAGAAACACAGCAAGAAAGATAAAGAAACACAGCGAGAGAGAGAAACACAGCGAGAGAGAGAAACACAGCAAGAAGGCTAAAGAAACACAGCTCGAGAGAGAAACGAAGCTCGAGAGAGAAACGCAGCTCGAGAGAGAAACACAGCGAGATAGAGAAAAACAGCAAGAAAGATGAAGAAACACAGCGAGAGAGAGAAACACAGCGAGAGAGAGAAACACAGGGAGAGCGCGAAAAACACAGCAAGAAAGATAAAGAAACACAGCGTGAGAGAAACACAGCGAGAGAGAGAAACACAGCGAGAGAGAAACACAGCCAATCAACCAGCACATGTACTCTACTGAATGGTTATTGTTATTGTTTAATGTATGGTTATTTTTACCCTTGGTTATTGTTGTTACTGTTTTCCTGTTGACAATTTTGATTCTCATTTTTTCACGTTGTAAATATCTAAAATAAGCTTTTGCAAAAATATGTCCATTGTTACTTCATGCCAATAAAGCAAATTGAATTGAATTGAAACACAATGAGGGAGAGAGGGAAACAAGGCGAGAGAGAGAGAGAATGAGAGAAACACAGCGAGACAGAGAGATACACGATGAGAGAGAGAGAAAGAGAGTGAGAGAGAGAGAGTAACACCGCGAGAGAGAGAGACAGCGAGAGAGAAACACAGCGATAGAGAGAGAAACAAAGCAACGAAGAGAGAGAAACACAGCAAGAGAAAGAGAGAGAGACAGAGAGAAACACAATGAGAGAGAGAACCATTGAGAGAGAAACAGTGAGAGAGTGAGAAACAGCGAGAAAGAGAACACAGCGAGACAGAGAGAAAGAAACCCAGCGAGAGAGAGAGAGAAACATAGTGAGAGAGAGAAACACAGCGAGAGAGTGAAACAGAGAAAGAGAGAGAAACAAATTGAGAGAAATAGAGAGAGAGAAACATAGCGAGAAAGAGAAACAAGAAACACAGTGAAAGAGAGAGAGAGAAACAGCAAGAGAGAAACATAGTGAGAGAGAGAGAGATAGAGAGAGAGAGAGAGAGAGAGAGGGAGAGAGAGGGAGAGAGAGAGAGGGAAACAGCGAGAGAGAGAGAGAAACACATGGAGAGACATAGCAAGATAAACACAGTGAGAGAGTGAGAGAAAAACAAGAGAGAGCAAGAGAGAGAGAGAGAGAATCACAGAGAGAGAGAGAAAACAAGGAGAGAGAGAGAAACACAGCAAGAGTAACACAGCAAGAGAGAAACTGAGCAAGAGAGCATGAGAGAGAGAGAGAAACACAGTGATAGAGAGAGATACACACACAGAGAGAAACACAGCAACAGTGAGAGAGAGAAACAAAGCGAAAGAGAGAGAGAAAACACAGCAAGAGAAAGAGAGAGAGACAGAGAGATAAACACAATGAGAGAGAGGACCAGTGAGAGAGAAACAGTGAGAGAGCGAGAGAGGGAAACACAGTGAGAGAGAGAAACACAGCAAGACAGAGAGAAAGAAACCCAGCGAGAGATAGAGAAACACAGCGAGAGAGAGAGAAACAGAGAGAGAGAGAACCAGTGAGAGACAAACAGTGAGAGAGCGAGAGAGGGAAACACAGCGAGACAGGGAGAAAGCAACCCAGCGAGAGAAAGAGAATCACAGAGAGATAGCAACAAAGAGAGAGAGAAACACACAGAGAGAGAGATAGAGAAACACAGCAAAAGAAACACAGTGAGAGAGAGAAACTGAGCGAGGGAGCACGAGAGAGAGAGAGAAACACAGTGATAGAGAGAGAGATAAAACACACAGAGAGAGAGAAACACAGCAAGAGAGAGAAACACAGCCAATCAACCAGCACATGTACTCTACTGAATGGTTATTGTTATTGTTCAATGTATGGTTATTTTTACCCCTGGTTATTGTTGTTACTGTTTTGTTTTGATTCTCATTTTTTTTCATATTGTAAATATCTATAATAAGCTTTAGCAAAAATATGTTCATTGTTACTTCATGCCAATAAAGTAATTTGAATTGAATTAAATTGAAACACAATGAGAGAGTGAGGGAAACAAAGCGAGAGAGAGAATGAGAGAAACACAGCGAGCGAGAGAGAGAAACACAGTGAGAGAGAAACACAGTGAGAGAGAGAGAAACAAAGCGAGAGAGAGAAAGACAGCGAGAGAGAGAGAAACAATGTGAGAGACAAACAGCGATAGAGAGAGAGAAACAGCGAGAAAGAGAGAAACAAATCAAGGAAGAGAGAGAAACACAGCAAGAGAGAGAGAAAGAAACCCAGCGAGAGAGAGAGAGGGAAACATAGTGAGAGAGAGAAACACAGCAAGAGAGAGAAACTCATAGAGAAAGAGAGAGAAACAAAGTGAGAGAAATAGAGAGAGAGAAACATAGCGAGAAAGAGAAACACAAGAAACACAGCGAGAGAGAGAAACACAGCCAGAGATAGAGAAACACAGCGAGAGAGAGAGAAACAAAGTGAGAGAAATAGAGAGAGAGAAACATAGTGAGAAAGAGAAACACAAGAAACACAGTGAGAGAGAGAAACACAGTGAGAGAGAGAAACACGGCGAGAGAGAGAAACACAGCGAGAGAGAGAAACACGGCGAGAGAGAGAGAAACACAGCCAGAGAGAGAAACACAGCCTGAGATAGAGAAACACAGCGAGCGAGAGAGAGAGAAAAACACAGCGAGAGAGAGAAAGAGTGAGAGAGCGAGAGAGGGAAACAGCGAGAGAGAGAGAAACACAGTGAGAGAGAAACAAAGCAAGAGAGAGAAAAACAGCGAGAGAGAAAGACAGAAACACAGCGAGAGAAAGTGAATCACGGAGAGAGAGAAACACAGCAAAAGAAACACAGCGAGAGAGAGAAACTGAGCGAGGGAGCACGAGTGAGAGAGAAACACAGTGATAGAGAGAGAGATAAATACACAGAGAGAAACACAGCAAGAGAGAGCAAGAGAGAAAGAGAAACACAGCCAGAGAGAGAGAAACACAGCACAAGAGATAAAGAAACACAGCAAGAGAGAAAACACAGCGAGAAAAACACAGCACAGTTAGAGAGAGAGAAACACAGCACGAGAGATAAAGAAACACAGCAAGAGAGAGAAACACAGCGAGAGCGAGAGAAACAGCGAGAGAGAAACACAGTTAGAGAGAGAGAACTTTAATACGGCTGTGAATGCACTCAAAGAAAAAGCCTGCAGAGCATTGTATGCAAATAATATGAAATTATTGAATATCAACATCCCAACTAGAATTTGGACCAAAATATTTGACAGTATAATCCTAAATAGCTCTTTACGGAAGTGAAGTTTGGGGGCCACTCAATAACCTGGACTTTAAAATGTGGGACAAACATCCATTTGAAGCCCTACATAGAGAATTCTGTCGGAAAGTCCAGAGACATACACCAACTAATGTATGTAGGGCAGAATTGGGCCGCTTTCCAAGAGTAATGAAAATACAGAAAAGATCATTAAAATTCTGGCTACATCTAAATTCAAGTCCAAGTCTGCAATTTAAAGCACTTCAAACCCATGAGCTGAGCGCAGAAACGAGCCCTCTCAGTCAGCTGGTGTTGGACCTCACCAACCAAGCTGACACCAGCACTGCTTCTAAAGAAACAATTCCAATAAACAAAGTCATGAACCAATCAAAGGACTCATATTTACAACATTGGAAAAATTAAACAAAATCCCAAAGCCGACTAAATTGCTATCTGACCCTAAAACAGAGAATATTAATTGGCTGATTATCTCTACCCTGTCAGAGATACGAAGCAGAGACAAATCCTTACCAAGTACAGGCTGAGTGACCAACCAATTGGCAATAGAAACCGGCAATAGAAACCATCAGACATGGCTACCCAAGGAGGAGCGTGTATGTGGTCACTGCATGACAGTGGAAGTAGAGACAGAGATGCACTTTCTCCTTTACTGTGATAAATATTCCTCACAAAGAGATTCATTATTCACAGAAATTACTACACCTATTCCTAATTTTAAGTTATTAAACCCAGAGAAAAACCTAAAAATACTCATGGGCGAAGGAGCAATGGCTCCTCTTGCAGCCAAATATGTATTTTTCTGCCATAGCCTGAGGGACACTGAATAATAACATCTACATAGTAAGCAGTAACTTACTTATTATTACTATTATTGTTATTACTATTATTATTGTTGTTTATCATTCGAAAAAATAGTGGTATGGGTGGTAATGGTAATGATAGCAGTTTAATGATGGTGGTGGTAGTAGTAGTAATATTGATTGTAGTTGTAGTACTGATGTAATGGTGAAGATGACCATTATTTCGTTATAAGTTAGTTATTGTTTCATTTTCCATATGTAGATTTTTATATTTATTTCTACTATTGACTGTTACCATTTTATTGTTGTAATTTTGTATTTATTTTTGTGTTTACTACATTTTTATAGTAGTATTTTTTAGCGTTTATAATTGTATTACAATGTATTTTTTATTTATTTAATTTATTTCACCTTTATTTAACCTCTTACATCTATGGGGGCGCTATTTCATTTTTGGATGAAAAACATTCCCGTTTTAAACAAGATATTTTGTCACAAAAAGATGCTCGACTATGCATATAATTGATAGCTTTCGAAAGAAAACACTCTGACGTGTCCAGAACTACCAAGATATTCTCTGTGCGTGCCCTAGAATGTGAGCTTCAGGCAAAACCAAGATGAGACGGCATCCAGGAAATGAGCAGGATTTTTGAGGCTCTGTTTTCCATTGTCTCCTTATATGGTTGTGAATGCGAGAGGAATGAGCCTGCCCTTTCTGTCGTTTCCCCAACGTGTCTGCAGCATTGTGACGTATTTGTAGGCAGATCATTGGAAGATTGATCATAAGAGACCACATTTACCAGGTGTCCGCCCGGTGTCCTGCGCCGAAATTGGTGCGCAAAAGTCACCTGCCAGTATTTTTCCATGGGATACAGAGAGGAAAGCAAGCTTCCACGAACTGCATATCAATGAAGAGATATGTGAAAAAACACCTTGAGGATTGATTCCAAACAACGTTTGCCATGTTTCGGTCGATATTATGTAGTTAATCCGGAAAAAGTTTTACGTTGTAGGTGACTGAATTTTTGGTTCGTTTCGGTAGCCAGACGCAATGTAGAAAACGGAACGATTTCTCCTACACACAGACGCTTTCAGGAAAAACTGCGCATTTGGTATGTAACTGAGAGTCTCCTCATTGAAAACATCAGAAGCTCTTCAAAGGTAAATGATTTTATTTATTTGGTTATCTGGTTTTTGTGAAAATGTTGCGTGCTAAATGCTACTCAAAATGCTATGCTAGCTTTGCATACTCTTACACAAATGAGTCAATTTCTATGGTTCAAAAGCATATTTTGAAAATCTGAGATGACAGTGTTGTTAAGAAAAGGCTAAGCTTGAGAGCAGACTCATTATTTTCATTTTATTTGCGATTTTCAGAAATCGTTAACGTTGCGTTATGCTAATGAGCCTGAGGCTTTAGTCACAAACCCGGATCCGGTATGGGGAGTTTCAAGAAGTTAACCAGGTAGGTCAGTTGAGAACAAGTTCTCATCTACAATTGTGACCTGGCCAAGATAAAGTAAAGCAGTTTGACACGCAAAAACAACACAAAGTTACACATGGAGTAAAACAAACATACAGTCAATAATACAGTAGAAAAATAAGTCTATATACAATGTGAGCAAATGAGGTGAAATAAGGGAGGTAAAGGCAAAAAATGCCATGGTGGGGAAGTAAATACAGTATAGCAAGTAAAACACTGGAATGGTAGATTTGCAGTGGGAGAAAGTGCAAAGTAGAGATAGAAAAAATGGGGTGCAAAGGAGCGAAATAAATAAATAAAAAATACAGTAGGGGGGTGGTAGTTGTTTGGTCTAAATTATAGATGGGCAATGTACAGGTGCAGTAATCTGTGAGCTGCTCTGACAGCTGGTGCTTAACTTCTTGGTGACAGAGGGCAGTATTTTCACATCCCCGAGGATGATCAATCAGGAAGTGGCTTCTATTTTGAAAACTCCATGTTCCATAGCATCCCTTTGCTCCATTTAAAGGGATATGAATCAGATTCCCTTTCCTATCGCTTCCTCAAGGTGTCAACAGTCTTCAGACATAGTTTCAGGCTTTTATTTTTTTTAAATGAGCCAGAACGATAACATCGCATCAAGTGGTCACATGAGTTTGGATAGGTATTGCTTTTCCCTCTCCTACAGTGAAAGACATTTGTGGTTGATATATTATCGATTATATATTTTAAAAACAACCTGAGAATTAATTAAAAAAAACGTTTGACATGTTTCTGTGGACATTATGGAAACAATTTGGAATTTGTCTGCGTTGTTGTGACCACTCTTTCCTGTGGATTTCTGAACATTTGATTGCTTTTCTGATTTTCGTGACCGAGCTACCTGATGCTAAGTGTGCTTATTGTTTTATCGTGCGATCGATAAACTTACACAAACGCTTGGATTGCTTTCGCTGTAAAGCATAATTTCTAAATCTGACACAACAGGTGGATTAACAAAAGGGTAAGCTGTGTTTTCCTATATTGCACTTGTGATTTCATGAATATAAATATTTATAGTAATATTTATAGTAATATTTATTGTATGTAGCGCTATGCTATTCAGCGGTTGTTGATGACACTTATCCCGATATCGGGATTGCAGCCAAGCACAAGTTAAATGCATGCCCAAATTCAACTGCCTGCTACTAAGATATGCATATTATTAGTAGATGAGATGATTTTTGAGGTCACTCTCTTTTCAGTCAGTTTTCATTGGGAATCCAGATTTCTAAGGGACCTTCTTGCAGTTCCTATCGCTTCTTGAATGAGGGTCACTTGAAGTGTACTGTTCGATAGAGGAGCCTGACCAGAAAGCATGTTTCAGTTTGTTTTCTTCCTGTATTGAACACAGATCACCCCGTCTTCAATTTTATCGATTATTTACATTCAAAAATGCCTAAAGTTGTATTACAAAAGTAGTTTGAAATGTTTTGGCAAAGTTTACAGCTAACTTTTGAGATATTTTGTAGTCAAGTTGCTCAAGTTGGAACCGGTGTTTTTCTGGATCAAACGTGAAAAATAAATGGCCATTTTGGATATATATCTACGGAAATAATTGAACAAAAGGACCATTTGTGATGTTTATAGGACATATTGGAGTGCCAACAAATGAAGCTCATCAAAGGTAAGGCATAAATTATATTTGTATTTCTGCGTTTTGTGTCGCGCCTGCACGGTTGAAATATGCTTTCTATCTTTGTTCACGGAGGTGCTATCCTCAGATAATAGCATTGTTTGCTTTCGCCGAAAAGCCTTTTTGAAATCTGACATGTTGGCATGATTCACAACAATTGTAGCTTTAATTTTCTATCTTGCATGTGTGATTTAATGATTTTTATAGTAATATAGTAATATAGTAATTTATTTGAATTTGGCTCTCTGCATTTTCCCTGGCTCTTGGCCCGGTGGGACGCGTCCCACATATCCCAGAGAGGTTAAAGCTAGTGAGGGAGATAAGTGTTTCCAGTTTCAGAGATTTTTGTAGTTCATTCCAGTCATTGGAAGCAGAGACCTGGAAGGAGAGGCGGCCAAAGGAAGAATTGGTTTTGGGGGTGACCAGAGAGATATACCTGTTGGAGCGCGTGCTACAGGTCGGTGCTGCTATGGTACCCAGCGAGTTGAGATAAGTGGGGTCTTTACCTAGCACGGTCTTGTAAATGACCTGGAGCCAGTATGGTGGGATTCAAAATGGTCGGTAATCAGAGAGAGAAACACAGAGAGAAAGAGAGAGAGAGAGAGAGACATAGCGAGAGATAGAAATACAGAGAGAGAAAGAGAGAGCAAGAGAAACACAGAGAGAGCGAAAGAAACACAGCGAGAGAGAGAATGAGAGAAACACAGAGAGACAGAGAAAAACAGTTAAAGAGAGAGAAAAAACAGAGTGATAGAGAGAGAAACACAGTGAGAGAGAGAAAAACTGCAAGAGAAAGTGAGAGAGAAACATAGCGACAGAGAGAAAAATACAGAGAGAGACAGAGAGAGACAGAGAGACAGAGAGAGAGAAACACAGGGAGAGAGCACGAGAGAGAGTGAGAGAGTGAGAGAAACACAACAAAATAGAGGAACACGGAGAGAGAGAGAGAAAGAGCGGAAGAGAGAGAAACATGGGAGATAAACACAGCGAGAGAGAGAGAGAGAGAGAGAGAAACACAGCGTGAGAGAGAGAGAGAGAAATACAGCGATAGAGAGAGAGTAACACAGCGAGAGAGAGAAACATGCGAGACAGAGAAACACAGTGATTAATAGAGAGAAACAGCGAGAGAGACCGAAACACAGTGAGTGAGAGAGAGAGAAAGAAAGAGAGAGAGAGGGGGGGAACACAGTGAGAGAGAGAATGAGAGAAACACAGCAGGAGAGGTAGAGAAACAGTGAGATAGGGAGAGAGAAACCCAGTGAGAGAGAGAAAGAATCACAGCAAAAGAGAGAAACAGACAGAGAGGGTGAGATAGAGAGAGAGTAACACGGCGAGAGAAAGAAACATGCGAGAGACAGAGAAACAGCGAGAGAGAGAGGGCGAGAGTGACACAGCAAAAGAGAGAGAGAGAGAAACAAATTTAAAGAGAGAGAAAGACAGCGAGAGAAAAGCATAGTGAGAGAGAGAAACACAGCGACACAGCGAGAGAGAGCAATACATCGAGAGAGAAAGAAACAAAGCCAGAGAGAGAAACATGGTGACAGGAGAGAGAAACAGAGAAAGAGAGAGAAAAACAACAATATAGAGAGAGAGAGAGAAACAGAGAGAGTGAAAGAAACAGAAAAAGAACACAGCGAAAGAGAGAGAGAGACAGACAGACAGTGAGAGAGAGAGAAACACAGTGAGAGAGAAACACAGAGAGAAAGAGAAACACAGCGAGAGAGAGAAACAAATAGAGAAAGAGACAGAAAGAAAGCGAGAGAGAGAAACAGTGAGATAGGGAGAGAGATACCCAGTGAGAGAGAGAGAGAATCACAGCAAGAGAGAGAAACAGACAGAGGGTGAGATAGAGAGAGAGTATCACAGCGAGAGAAAAAAACATGCGAGAGACAGAGAAACAGCGAGAGAGAGGGCAAGAGAAACACAGCGAGAGAGAGAATGAGAGAAACAAAACGAGACAGAGAGAGAAACACAGGGAGAGAGCACGAGAGAGAGAAATAAAGCGAAAGAGATTAATACGGAGAGAGAGAGAAACAGCGGCAGAGAGAGAAACATGGCAAGAGAGATGAACACAGCGAGAGAGAGAGAGAAACACATCAAGAGAGAGAGAGAAACACAGCGAGAGAGCGAGAAAGAGAGAGAGAAACACAGCGAGATAGTGAGAAACAAGCAAGAGAGGAAGAGAAAGATAGCGAGAGAGAAAGCAAGAGAAACACAGCAAGAGAATGAGAGAAACAAAGCGAGACAGAGAGAGACAGAGAGACAGAGAGAGAGAAACACAGGGAGAGAGCACGAGAGAGAGTGAGAGAGTGAGAGAAACACAACAAAATAGAGGAACACGGAGAGAGAGAGAGAAAGAGCGGAAGAGAGAGAAACATGGGAGATAAACACAGCGAGAGAGAGAGAGAGAGAGAGAGAGAAACACAGCGTGAGAGAGAGAGAGAGAAATACAGCGATAGAGAGAGAGTAACACAGCGAGAGAGAGAAACATGCGAGACAGAGAAACACAGTGAATAATAGAGAGAAACAGCGAGAGAGACCGAAACACAGTGAGTGAGAGAGAGAGAGAGAAAGAGAGAGAGAGGGGGGAACACAGTGAGAGAGAGAATGAGAGAAACACAGCAGGAGAGGTAGAGAAACAGTGAGATAGGGAGAGAGAAACCCAGTGAGAGAGAGAAAGAATCACAGCAAAAGAGAGAAACAGACAGAGAGGGTGAGATAGAGAGAGAGTAACACGGCGAGAGAAAGAAACATGCAAGAGACAGAGAAACAGCGAGAGAGAGAGGGCGAGAGTGACACAGCAAAAGAGAGAGAGAGAGAAACAAATTTAAAGAGAGAGAAAGACAGCGAGAGAAAAGCATAGTGAGAGAGAGAAACACAGCGACACAGCGAGAGAGAGCAATACATCGAGAGAGAAAGAAACAAAGCCAGAGAGAGAAACATGGTGACAGGAGAGAGAAACAGAGAAAGAGAGAGAAAACAACAATATAGAGAGAGAGAGAAAACAGAGAGAGTGAAAGAAACAGAAAAAGAACACAGCGAAAGAGAGAGAGAGACAGACAGACAGTGAGAGAGAGAGAAACACAGTGAGAGAGAAACACAGAGAGAAAGAGAAACACAGCGAGAGAGAGAAACAAATAGAGAAAGAGACAGAAAGAAAGCGAGAGAGAGAAACAGTGAGAAGGGAGAGAGATACCCAGTGAGAGAGAGAGAGAATCACAGCAAGAGAGAGAAACAGACAGAGGGTGAGATAGAGAGAGAGTATCACAGCGAGAGAAAAAAACATGCGAGAGACAGAGAAACAGCGAGAGAGAGGGCAAGAGAAACACAGCGAGAGAGAGAATGAGAAAAACAAAGCGAGACAGAAAGAGACAGAGAGACAGAGAGAGAAACACAGGGAGAGAGCACGAGAGAGAGTGAGAGAGTGAGATAAACACAGCAAAATAGAGGAACACGGAGAGAGAGAGAGAAACAGCGGCAGAGAGAGAAACATGGGAGATAAACACAGCGAGAGAGAGAAACACAGCGATAGAGAGAGAGTAACACAGCGAGAGAGAGAAACATGCGAGATAGAGAAACATGTGAGAGGGAGAAACACAGTGAATAATAGAGAGAAACAGCGAGGGAGACCGAAACACAGTGAATGAGAGAGAGAGGGAGAGAGAGAGGGAAACACATTGAGAGAGAATGAGAGAAACACAGCAGGAGAGGTAGAGAAACAGTGAGATAGGGAGAGAGAAACCCAGTGAGAGAGAGAAAGAATCACAGCAAGAGAGAGAAACAGACAGAGAGGGTGGGATAGAGAGAGATTAACATAGCGAGAGAAAGAAACATGCGAGAGACAGAGAAACAGCGAGAGAGAGGGAGAGAGAGAGTGAGAGAGAGAGAGTGACACAGCGAGAGAGAAGCATAGTGAGAGAGAGAAACACAGCGACACAGCGAGAGAGAGAAATACATTGAGAGAGAAATAAACAAAGCTGGAGAGAGAAACATGGTGACAGAGAGAGAAACAGAGAAAGAGAGAGGAAAAACAACAATAGAGAGAGAGAGAGAAACAGAGAGAGTGAAAGAAACACAAAAAGAAAACAGCGAAAGAGAGAGCGAGAGAGACAGACAGTGAGAGAGAGAGAAACACAGTGAGAGAGAAACACAGTGATAGAGAGAGAAACACAGAGAGAAAGAGACAGAAAGAAAGTGAGATAGGGAGAGAGATACAGTGAGATAGGGAGAGAGATACCCAGTGAGAGAGAGAGAATCACAGCAAGAGAGAGACACAGACAGAGGGTGAGAGAGAGAGAGTAACACAGCGAGAGAAAGAAACATGCAAGAGACAGAGAAACAGCGAGAGAGAGGGAGAGAGTTATAGAGAGAGAGTGACACAGCAAAAGAGAGAGAAACACAGCGGGAGTGAGAAACCCAGCGAGAGAGAGAGAAACATGGCGAGAGAGATAAACACAGTGAGAGAGAAACACAGAGAGAGTGATAGAGAAACACAGCGAGAGAGAGAAACATGCAAGATAGAGAAACGTGAGAGAGAGAAACAGTGAATGATAGAGTGAAACAGCGAGAGAGACAGAAACACAGTGAGAGAGAGAGAGAGAGAGAGAGAATGAGAGAAACAGCAAGAGAGGAGAAACAGACAGAGTGAGTTAGAGAGAGAGTAACACAGCAAGAGAGAAACTCATTTAGAGAGAGAGAGACAGAGGGCAACAGTGAGAGAGAGAGAGAGAGCGAGAGAGAGAGAGAAACACAGTGAGAAAGAGAGAGAAACACAGCGAGAGAAAGAGAGAGAAATACAGCGAGAGAGAGAGAGAAACATAGCGAGGGAGAAACAAAGTGAAATAGAAACATAGAGAGAGAGAAAGAAAAAGCAGGAGAGAGGGAAACTCGGCTATAGATAGATAATCTAAGCGAGAGAGAAAAACAGAGCGAGAGAGAGAGAAACACAACGAGAGAGAGACAGAGAGTAACACTGCCGGAGAGAGAAAGACAGCGAGAGATTAGGAAAACAGCGGGAGAGACAGAAACACAGAGAGAGAGGGATAGAGAAACATAGCAATATAGAGATTGAGAGAGAAACAGCAAAAGAGAGAGCAAGAGAAACACAGCGAGAGAGTGAAAGAAACACAAAAAGACAGAGAAAAACACAGCGAAAGAGAGAGAGAGAGACAGACAGTGAGAGAGAGAAACACAGAAAGAGAGAAACACGATGATAGAGAGAGAAACACCGTGAGAAAGAGAACCACAGCGAGAGAGAAACACAGCGAGAGAGAGAAAAAAATAGAGAAAGAGACAGAAAGAAAGTGAGAGAAAGAGACAGTGAGAGATAGAAACACGGCGATCGAGAGAGAAACACATTGATAGAGAGAGAGAGAAACACAATGAGAGAGCAAGTGAAAGAGAGAGAGAGAAACACAGAGAGACAGGGAGAAAAACACAAGAGAGAGAAACACAGCGAGAGAGAGAAACCCCGGGAGAGAGAGAAACTCAGCCAGAGAGAAAGGGAGCGAGAGAGAGAAACAAGCCAGAGAGGGTGAGTAACACAGCGAGAGAGAGAAACATGCGAGAGAGAGAAACAGCGAGAGAGACAATACAGAGAGAGAGAGAGAGAGAGAGAGAGAGGGAAACACAGTGACAGAGAGGGAAACACAGTGAGAGAGAAAAAGAGACAGCAACAGAGAGATTGAGAGAGAAACAGCAATAGAGAGATTGAGAGAGAAACACAGCAAAAGAGAGAGCAAGAGATACACAGCGAGAGAGTGAAAGAACCACAAAAAGACAGAGAAAAACACAGTGAAAGAGAGAGAGAGAGACAGACAGTGAGAGAGAGAGAGAAACACAGTGATTAGAGAGAGAAACACAGCGAGAAAGAGCAACACAGCGAGTAAGAGAAACACTGCGAGAGAGAGAAACACAGCGAGAGAGAGAACAAATAGAGAAAGAAACAGAAATAAAGCGAGAGAGAGAAGCAGTGAGAGATAGAAATGCGGCGATAAAGAGAGAAACACATTGATAGAGAGAGAAACACAATGAGAGAGAGAGAAAACAGCAAGAGAAAGAAAGATAGTGAAACATAGAGAGAGAGACAGGGAGAGAAACACAGCAAGAGAGACAAACCCCGGGAGAGAGAAAAACTCAGTGAGAGAGAGAGAGAGAGAGAGAGAGAGAGAGAGAGAGAGAGAGAGAGAGAGAGAGAAAGAGAGAGGGAGAAACAAGCAAGAGAGGGAGAGAAACATAGCGAGAGAAACAAGTGAAAGAGAGAAACAGAGAGAGAGAGAAACACAGCTTGAGAAAGAGAAACAAAGCGAAGAGAGAGAGAAACAAAGCGAAGAGAGAGAGAGTAATACAGTGAGAGAGAAAAACATGCGAGAGAGAGAAACAACAAAAAGACTTGCAACAGAACCAATTAGAAATTAAAGAAAAATTGAACATCCTTGAATCAGTCATTAAAAACAACCAAAATCCATTAGATTACCCAATAACCCAACAAGAACTAAATGAAAAGCTAAAATCTATTAAATCAAAGAAGGCTTGTGGTCTAGACAACATCAGAAATGAAATGCTGAAAAACAGCACACCTGAGTTGCAAAATGCTGTGCTTAAATTGTTCAACATGGTTTTAACTTCTGGCTGCTTCCCTGATGTCTGGAACCAGGGGCTCATCTCCCCTATCCACAAAAGTGGAGTCAAATCAGACCCCAATAATTACAGGGGAATTTGCGTAAACAGTAACTTGGGAAAGATTTTCTGTAGCATTTTGAATTCAAGAATTCAAAACTTTCTTCAAGAAAAAATGTAATAAGTAAATGTCAAATTGGCTTTCTCCCTAACCATCGCACTACTGACCATATATACACCTTACACACACTAATTAATAAACACGTACACCAAAAAAAAAAAGAGGGCAAAATCTTTGCTTGCTTTATTGACTTTAAAAAAGCATTTGATTCGATTTGGCACGAAGGGCTATTCTACAAAATTCTACAAAGTGGGCTTGGTGGTAAGGTATATGACTTAATAAAATGTATGTACACAGAAAACAAGTGTGCAATAAAAATCAAAAACCAAAGAACAGAATTTTTTTCACAATGTCGAGGTGTGAGACAAGGCTGCAGTTTGAGTCCAAATCTTTTCAACATTTATATCAATGAATTAGCAGACATGTTGGACCAATCTCCAGCCCCAGGACTCACACTATTTGACACAGAGGTGAAATACCTGCTATATGCTGATGACTTGGTACTTCTATCACCAACCAAAGAAGGTCTTCAACAGAAAATTAATATTCTGGAGCAATATTGCCATAATTGGGCCCTGGCAGTAAATTTCCAAAAACTAAAATCATGATTTTCCAAAAATACCCAGATGTCAGAAACACAAATATAAATTCACCCTGAACAACACCTTAATTGAACACACAAAAAATTACACCTATCTTGGTCTGACCATATCTGCATCGGGAAACTTTAATATGGCAGTGAATGCACTCAAAGAAAAAGCCCGCAGAGCAATGTATGCAATAAAAATGAAATTATTCAAAATCAACATCCCAATTAGAATTTGGACTAAAATATTTGACAGCGTAATCCTACCAATAGCTCTTTATGGAAGTGAGGTTTGGGGACCACTCAATAAACTGGACTTTAAAATGTGGGACAAACATCCAATTGAAGCCCTACATGCAGAATTCTGTCGGAAAATCCTACAAGTCCAGAGAAATACACCAACTAATGCATGTAGGGCAGAATTGGGCCGTTTTCCAGTAATAATGAAAATACAAAAAAGATCATTAAAATTTTGGCTACATCTGAATTCAAGTCCAAATTCAAGTCTGCAATTTAAATCACTTCAAACCCAAGAGCTGAGCCCAGAAACGAGCCCTCTCAGTCAGCTGGTGTTGGACCTCACCAACCAAGCTGACACCAGCACTGCTTCAAAAGAAAGAATTCCAATAAGCAAAATCATGAACCAATCAAAGGAATCATATTTACAACATTGGAAAAATGAAACAAAATCCCAAAGCCGACTAAATTGCTATCTGACCCTAAACAGAGAATATGAATTGGCTGATTATCTCTACTCTGTCAGAGATACGAAGCAGAGACAGATCCTTACCAAGTACAGGATGAGTGACCACCGATTGGCAATAGAAACCGGCAGACATAAAAAGACATGGCTACCCAAAGAGGAGCGTGTATGTGGTCACTGCATAACAGGGGAGGTAGAGACAGAGATGCACTTTCTCCTTTACTGTGATAAATATTCCTCACAAAGAGATTCATTATTCACAGAAATTACTAAACATATTCCAAATTTTTACAAATTGAACCCAGAGGAAAAACTAAGAATACTCATGGGCGAAGGAGCAATGGCTCCTCTTGCAGCCAAATATGTATTTTCCTGCCATAGCCTGAGGGACACTGAATAATAGCATCTGCATAGTAAGCAGTAACTTAATTGTTATTGCTATTATTGTTATTACTGTAATTATTATTATTTTTGTATTTAATTTTGTATTATTATTTACTACACTTTTATATTTTATATTTGCTATCATTTAGAATTTTGTTACAATGTATATTGTATACATTGTTGCTTTGGCAATATTGACACAATGTTTTTCATGCCAATAAAGCAGCTTGAATTTGAATTTGAATTTGAATTTGAGAAACACAGCGAGAGAGAAAAATACAGCGGGAGAGAGAATCACAGTGAGAGAGATGTCTACTGTTAATTTTTATTGTTTACCTTACTTGCTTTGGCAATGTTAACACATGTTACCCATGCCAATAAAGCCCCTTGAATTGAATTGAATTGAGAGAGAGAAACACATTGAGAGAGAGAAACATGCCAGAGAGAGAGACACAGTGAGAGAGAGAGAGAGAGAGATAGAGAGGGAGAGAGAGAGATTGAGGGAAACACAGCAAGAAAGAGTGAGAAACAGAGAAAGAGAGAGAAAAACAACAAGAGAAAGAGAGAGAGAAACAGAGAGATAGAGAGAGAAACACAACGAGAGCTTATCAAGAGACTTATCAAGAGAGAGAGAGATGCTCTAATCATGCTCAACATGAGCTCCTTATATATTTCATATTTCTTTGTTTTTAGAATAAGATAAACACTCTAATTGAAAAAGAATTCCAGACAAGAAGTGATGAACAACAACTCTTATTCATTCAGAATAGAAAAAAGGAACTTTGCGCCTCAAGTTAAGAAGTTTTGACTCTAGCCTGCTACAACAAAGGCCTAGCCAGCAGACTAACAAGCTAGCCAGAAGAAATGAGCTAGAACAAACCTAGCAAGGGGAGTTAATACAACTACATCAAATGACCAAACTGAGTGAGTAAACCAAAAAGGAGCACGGACTAACTTTAAACATATCTTCTGTTTTTTTTGTGTGAGGATTTGTCACTCTTTTTGCTGGTTTTTGAACTAAATTAGGGCTCGCTAGCAACAGCAGCAGACGAACAAATAGGTTGCCAAGACAACGGGGCAGCAGAACAGCGCCGCGGCAGTAGTAGCAGAGCCCACAGGCACCATGTCCTCACTCACCCTCAGCGCAGAATCCATTCTCTACCCTAAAGAGGCCAAAAATGACACAATGAGGAAAGCTTTTAAACAGAAACCACCAGAGGGGAGGCCAGAAACCCTTTTTGCAGACCACTACAAAAGCGGTGACGTGAGTAATCTCATCTTCCTCACTGACCAGCCATATGCATGGCGCTCAGCAGTCTGCTCTCACTACCCATCCATAAAGAAAGAGGGGATATCTAATGGGTGGAAGCTGAAAGTCAAAGACACAGATGACCCTGATAGCCCCATGATAACAATCAACCTCTACTAGACTGGGACTGTCATGGTGCAAGGTAACATTAGGCTGTTTGAAACAGACTTTCAGACCATTAAGGAGAGAGCAGAGAGAGAAGGACACCACCAGTGACATGCCCTCCCACAAGGCAAACTCCACCAGCACCACCCTCACCCCAACTATCCCCACCCAAAAGGCACATCCAGCACCTCTCTTCCCACCATAGTGGAGGAGACACCCCAGGAGGAGAGCGACCCCCTCAGTGCAAAACAGGATCAGGCCCTCGTCACCACCATGGCTGCCATGAGGGATGAGTTCACCAAACTGGAGGGGGAGGTGGGAGAGGGAGAGCGTGAGCAAACGGCAACCAGACAACCACACCTTAGAGGAGCTCCTAACCAAGGTGAGGACAGAGCAGGACAGCAGCATTGTAACACAGCTGAAAGAGGTTCAGCAAGAGAGAGACAGACTCAAGAGAGAGCTGGCTGATCTAACAAAGGAGATGAGAGAGCTCCAAAAGACAGGCAGAACAGTAAAAACAATTTGACCACGCTAAAAGAGGAGCTGCAGGAGAGAAACAGAACAGAGGACAGGGAGCCCAGATCAACCAGCAAGGCCTCCCCAGCCCTGCCTGCTGCACCCCTTCTCCACAAACCACAGAACAGCCTCCCACTGACAGCGGCACCGGCACAGACCAACCACAGCCCAGCTCCAACACCCACCAGACCCCCTCTGCCCCCTCCAGTCCAGACGAAACACTGGCTGACATCGTCCTGATGATGGACTCAAATGGGAAGATTGTTCAGGAGAAGAAACTTTTCCCTAGACACAAAACGAGAAAGGTGTGGTGCCCAACAATGCAGAGTGCGATGGAGCTGCTTGATAAGGCCCATCTCGGGTCGCCAAGCCACATAAATCATACATACCGGAAGCAACGACCTGCGTGCTCAGCAGGAGAGGGTGGCGACTTCACTACGGGGAGTGATTGAGAAGGCCTCAACAATCGTCCCCAACCCAGGAATTGTGGTGTGAACTCTTCTACAGAGGAAGGACTTCGACCCAGCCACAATCCAAAGAATAAACACCAGCCTCTCCCGGGACTGTGCCCTGCGACCCAATATACACCTGGCCCGCCATCCCACCCTCGATCTGGACTGTCTCTATGACCATGTACACCTGTACAGGGAGACAGTCTCCATCCTTGCCGAGACTCCCAAGGACGTCGCTTTAAACCGCAGTCCGACCTCTCCACCCAGGAACAACGGAGCAATCTCCACCCCGCCAAGATCACTGAGACAACACCCAGCACCCTGCAACTCCCAGCCACGACCACAGCAAAAACAACCTCAGTGCCCACCACAGCCAGCGCAGCACAGACCACCCCAGCCCAGCTTCAGAGCCACCCAGACGAGGCCTCACACCCCCCTGTCCCCCACCACAGACCCACACTTGGAGGAGCCACAGCCCAGCAGGCAGAGCTACGCACAGGCTGTGAGAGGAGCAACTGGCCCAGTCCCCACCAACCAAATGAGTGACATTAAACTAATGCCGAGTGTCCTATGCTCACATGTGATAGGCCGAGGGTCATGGTAAGATGAGCACAAGAACACCACCATCCTCACACTACAACCACCCAAGTGGCATGACACAAATTCTATCTTAACTTCATCAATATAGGGGGCGCTCTTTTAATGTTTGGATAAAAAAACATTCCCGTTTTAAACAAGATATTTTGTCACGAAAAGATGCTCGACTATGCATATAATTGACAACTTTGGAAAGAAAACACTCTGACGTTTCCAAAACTGCAAAGATATTATCTGTGACTGCCACAGAACTGATGCTATAGGCGAAACCAAGATGAAATTTCAAACAGGAAATGGCCCAAATTTGAAGGCGCTGTTTTCCAATGTCTCCTTATATGGCTGTGAATGCGCCAGGAATGAGCCTACACTTTCTGTCGTTTCCCCAAGGTGTCTACAGCATTGTGACGTATTTGTAGGCATATCACTGGAAGATTGACCATAAGAGACTACATTTACCAGGTGCCCGCTTGTTGTCCTCCGTCAAAATTATTGCATAAACTCCAGCTGCGTGCATTTTACAATTTGCTTCAGAGGGGAAAGTCAACTGCCACGAATGATTTATCATCAAACAGATATGTGAAAAACACCTTGAGGATTGATTCTAAACAACGTTTGCCATGTTTCTGTCGATATTATGGAGATAATGTTGAGAAAAAAAGAAATCTTAGCCAAACGTGATGAACAAAACGGAACGATTTCTCCAACACAAATAATCTTTTTGGAGAAACTGAACATTTGCTATCTAACTGAGAGTCTCCTCATTGAAAACATCCAAAGTTCTTCAAAGGTAAATGATTTTATTTGAATGCTTTTCTTGTTTTTGTGAAAATGTTGCCTGCTGAATGCTAGGCTAATGCTATGCTAGCTATCAATACTCTTACACAAATGCTTGTGTAGCTATGGTTGAAAAGCATATTTTGAAAATCTGAGATGACAGTGTTGTTAACAAAAGGCTAAGCTTGTGAGTGAATATATTTCTTTCATTTAATTTGCGATTTTCATGAATAGTTAACGTTGCGTTATGGTAATGAGCTTGAGGCTATGATTACGCTCCCGGATACAGGATTGCTCGACGCTAGAGGTTAAATGATAAACAAATCACATTTGCATAATAAGATTTTACTTTAATTGAAAAATCTTATTTTAATAGTTCCTGTTGGATTGTGAGTGTTTGTCTCATTTTGAAGGAAAAAGTAATAATACTTATGAAATCGTTTTACGTTGCATGTTGGAAATTACAAGGATTGAAGTCCTCTGCTTTTGAGCAGAAACCCAGCAGAAACCCAGGCTTCCTGAAAGAAATTGATGATGTTGATATTGTAGTACTACAGGAAACATTGTGCAGAGGTGATGTTTTCACTGGCTGTCCACTAGATTATAGGGAGATAATCATACCATCCACGAAATTAAAAAGAATCAAACAGGGCAGAGACTCAGGGGGAATGCTAATATGGTATAAATCTGAACTAATTAATTCAATCGAATTGATCAAAACAGGAGAATTCTTTATATGGTTAAAAATAAACAAGGAGGGTATCTTGACAGATAAAAACGTCTTCCTCTGTGCCACATTCCCCCCTCAGTCACTCTACTTCAATGAAGAGAGTTTCTCCATTCTAGAGGGGGAAATTAGTCACTTTCAGGCCCAAAGCAACGTACTGGTCTGTGGAGACCTGAATGCTAGAACAGCAGAAGAACAAGACACTATTAACAGTAATGGGGATAAACACTTACCAGGAAGCAACCTTTCCCTCCCCACATACCCCCATAGAAACAACTATGACAAAGTGAAAAACAAAAACGGAATACAGCTCGTGAAGCTATGTCGAACACTGGGTCTGTACATAGTCAATGGTAGGCTGAGAGGGGACTATTTTGGTAGGTACACCTACAGCTCATCCCTTGGCAGCAGCACTGTAGACTACTTCCTCACCGACCTAAACCCAGAGTTTCTCAGAGCCTTCATAGTCAGCCCACTAATACCTCTCTCAGACCACAGTCAAATCGCAGTAAATCTAAGAAGAGCAGAAACCAACCATGAAGCATCACGGCCCAATAAATTGCATGGTGCAAAACAGGCCTTTAGATGGAGTGCAAACTGTACAGACATCTACCAAAAAGCAATTTGTAGCCAAAAAATACAATCTCTCCCGGACAACTTTTCAGCCTTAACATTCTCATACAGCAATGAAGGGGTAAATTTGGCTGTTTGGAACATAAACTTTATATTTGACAAATTAGCCTCCTAATTTAAAGAAGCATAAGAGCAAACCAGAAATGACAGATAATGAAAAATGGTTTGATAATGATTGCAAAAATCTAAGAAAAAGACAGCGCTCAGAAAATCTGGCCCAACCAAATCATCACAAAATCTAAAGAAAAATATATTACCTATTGGAAAGACACCACAAAAAAATCAAAGTCAACATCAATGCTATTTAGCTCTAAACAGACAGTACATGGTGGCAGACTACCTGACCACTGTTTGGCTCTGCCCGGGGGTGTCCTCAGATGGGGACACAGTGTCTCCTGACCCCTCCAGTATTTATGCTGCAGTAGTTTATGTGTCGGGGGCTAGGGTCAGTTTGTTATATCTGGAGTACTTCTCATGTCCTATTCGGTGTCCTGTGTGAATGTAAGTGTGCTCTCTCTTTCTCTCTTTCTTTCTCTCTCTCGGAGGACCTGAGCCCTAGGACCATGCCTCAGGACTACTTGACATGATGACTCCTTGCTGTCCCCAGTCCACCTGGCCGTGCTGCTGCTCCAATTTCAACTCTTCTGCCTTATTATTATTGGACCATGCTGGTCATTTATGAACATTTGAACACCTTGGCCATGTTCTGTTATAATCTCCACCCGGCACAGCCAGAAGAGGACTGGCCACCCACATAGCCTGGTTCTTCTCTAGGTTTCTTCCTAGGTTTTGGCCTTTCTAGGGAGTTTTTCCTAGTCACCGTGCTTCTACACGTGCATTGCTTGCTGTTTGGGGTTTTAGGCTGGGTTTCTGTACAGCACTTTGAGATATCAGCTGATGTACGAATGGGTATATAAATACATTTGATTTGATTTGATTCTTTGGGTTTGGCTGATAGAAAACTGAGGAAACCATTGACTAGGTACAGACTCAGTGAGCACAGTCTGGCTATAGAGACCGGTCGTCACAGACAAACCTGGCTGCCCAGAGAGGACAGGCTGTGCTCACTCTGCTCCAGGGGAGAGGTAGAGACAGAGCTGCATTTCCTATTACACTGTGACAAATACTCAGACCTAAGATAATATTTCTTTCCCAAAATTATAATTCAATACAAAGAATTTGAAACTATAAAAGAAAAAATCTAATATTTATTGGGTAAAAAGCCTAAATGTGCAGTTTTGGCAGCCAAATTTGTGTCCTCCTGCCACAACAGGGGACAGGGGACAGCCAAGTGAAAAGTGCAAAGTAATGTCGATAATATTTCCCATCTTGTTTTGTTTTGTCTTTCATACCATGCCATGTGTCTTCTCAGTCATGTTGACACTGGTCCACTACCATTGCTTTAATGTATTGTTGTTCTCATTAATATCATAGTTGTAGTTGTTGTTAACCTGTTGATGCTCTGGGGGCGCTATTTCATTTTTGGATGAAAAACGTTCCCGTTTTAAACAAGATATTTTGTCACAAAAAGATGCTCGACTATGCATATAATTGATAGCTTTCGAAAGAAAACACTCTGACGTGTCCAGAACTACCAAGATTTTTTCTGTGCGTGCCCTAGAACGTGAGCTTCAGGCAAAACCAAGATGAGACGGCATCCAGGAAATGAGCAGGATTTTTGAGGCTCTGTTTTCCATTGTCTCCTTATATGGCTGTGAATGCGAGAGGAATGAGCCTGCCCTTTCTGTCGTTTCCCCAAGGTGTCTGCAGCATTGTAACGTATTTGTAGGCAGATCATTGGAAGATTGACCATAAGAGACCACATTTACCAGGTGTCCGCCCGGTGTCCTGCGACGAAATTGGTGCGCAAAAGGCAGCTGCCAGTATTTTTCCATGGGATACAGAGAGGAAAGCAAGCTTCCACGAACTGCATATCAATGAAGAGATATGTGAAAAAACACCTTGAGGATTGATTCCAAACAACGTTTGCCATGTTTCGGTCGATATTATGTAGTTAATTCGGAAAAAGTTTCACGTTGTATGTGACTGAATATTCGGTTCGTTTCGGTAGCCAGACGCAATGTAGAAAACGGAACGATTTCTCCTACACACAGACGCTTTCAGGAAAAACTGCGCATTTGGTATGTAACTGAGAGTCTCCTCATTGAAAACATCAGAAGCTCTTCAAAGGTAAATGATTTTATTTATTTGGTTATCTGGTTTTTGTGAAAATGTTGCGTGCTAAATGCTACTCAAAATGCTATGCTAGCTTTGCATACTCTTACACAAATTAGTCAATTTCTATGGTTCAAAAGCATATTTTGAAAATCTGAGATGACAGTGTTGTTAAGAAAAGGCTAAGCTTGAGAGCAAACGCATTATTTTCATTTTATTTGCGATTTTCAGAAATCGTTAACGTTGCGTTATGCTAATGAGCCTGAGGCTTTAGTCACGATCCCGGATCCGGGATGGGGAGTTCCAAGAGGTTAATGGTAATCCCATGTCCACTACTACTATTATTGTTGCAGTTGGTCCCACCATTTATTTATATATAAATCTATATTTTAAATTTCCGATATGTATACTTTGACAATGTAAGTAATAAGGAACTTGCCATGTCAATAAAGTCAATTGAATTGAATTGAAACACAGTGAGAGAGAAAGAGAGAAACAAGCAAGAGAGAGATAAACACAGCGAGAGAGAGATAAACAGCGAAAGAGAGAAACATGTGAGAGAGAGAGAAACACGGTGAGAGAGAGAGAGAGAGAGAGAGAGAAAGAGATAGAGAGAGGGGGAAACAGTGAGAGAGAACACAGCGAGAGAGTGAGAGAGAAACACAGCAAGAGAGGCAGAGAAACAGTGAGAGAGGGAGAGAAACCCAGCGAGAGATAGGTAAACACAGCGAGAGAGAGAGAGAGAATCACAGCGAGAGAGAGATAGAGAGAGAGAAACACAGTTAGAGAGAAAAAACGGCGGGAGAGAGAAACACAGTGAGAGAGAGAGAAACACAGCGAGAGAGAGATAGAGAGAGAGAAACACAGTGAGATAGAGTGAGAAACCAGAATGAGAGGGAGAGAAACAGCGAGAAAGTGAATGAGAGAAACACAGCGAGACAGAGAGAGAAACACAGCGAGAGAGCGAGAAACTCAGTGAGAGAGAGAGAGAGAGAGAGAGAGAGAGAGAGAGAGAAAGAAAGAGAGAGAGAGTTTTAAGTTTTAAATACTCTTTATTGGGTCTGGGGACCCACCACACAATAAAGACTCATACAAAACCACAGTTACACATCAATTAAAAACACAACTCCAAGTCCTCCTCCACAGTAACTACACACAACAGCCTCTGAATACCCCATATACTCAAAAACAGATCGATATTGTTGACAAGTTTATAATAGGCAAACTCAACCATTAGTCTCGCTGCCAACATTCCCTCCAGCATTCCCACCACATCCACAGACCCCTGTCCCCGAATGCTGTTCTTTCGGGTCTTCCATATCGCTAATTTTTCTGCCCCTAACACAAAATTAAGCAACACAACTACACCCTTTTGACTGAACCTGTACTTTGGCCCAAATATATACAGTTGGGAAGAGAAAACCTCTCCCAACGTTGAGAACCAATCAGTGATCAGTTCAATCATCCCAACCAACCTGGGACACAGTAAAAACAGATGTGCCAGAGATTCAGACTAAGCACAGAATGGACACCCCTCTCCAACAGTAGGATCCAGGTGTACCAGATGCATGTTGGTGGCTATAGCTCCATGTATTATCCTCCATTGGAGATCAGCTGTCCTCTTATCAATAGGCAGTTTGTATAATGATCGCCAACAACCTTTTGGAGAGGCACCTGGACCAAGCACATCCGCCCACCTCGTCGATTTTACCCCTTCCAGGGAAGAGGCATGGGACACCTTTACACATCATCTGTACATGGCCTTCTTTCCCACCTCCTTGAACTCCCCCAGCTCGGGGTATCGAAGGAAAGCAGCATCCCCACATGCCCCCATCGCAGCACTAACAATCAGTGCAGGGAACACATAAACCAGACCCTCCTTCCACCGATCAGAATTGGAAGTGTCAGTCACATACTGCAGATGAAGCACTGGCAAGGAGTCGCAGACCTCATCGACGACCTTCCTCAGTAGGCGAGATCATCGGATCCCCGCTCTTTCTCCCAGCTCCTCCAACCATCTGCTCCTGCTCCGCATCAGATGACCCAGCTTGGTACACCCCATGCCTAACAGGCATGAACGTAGGCTAGCTGAACCCAGAACATGGGACTGGATGTCAGTGTTGTGAAAAAGAGTCTCTTCAAAAAGCCACATCCCTGGTGGTATGCAGGCCTTACGGGACTTGACAAAGACTCCAAGCCTGAATAACAGACTCATAAAATGGAGTCAGGCCAGTCAAATTACCCCCCCCCAGCTTTAAGAGGAAAATATGCCTGTCTAAGCCCAAACAACCCACTCCCCTCATCAATGTGTAGGCTGTTTCAACCCAGCTCGAACAGTCTCTGTACAACAATGTCTGGGCTGCTTGGAGCCGGAAAGCCGTGATTCTAGAAGAAATGTCCACCAGGCCTTGCCCACCCTCGTGCAGAGGCAGGTACAGGGCTGCAGCTTTAATCCAGTGTTGTCCAGACCAGAATAAATTGACAAGGGTCCTCTGAAGCTCTTGTATCAGACCCTTTGGTGGCTGTAAAATCATTTGTCTGTGCCACAGGGTAGAAGCAGCAAGATTATTAGCTACCAGGACCCGTCCCCTATAAGACAGCTTGGTCAACACCCATTTCCACCTTGACAGTCTAGCACACACTTTCTCCGCTACACCCTCCCAGGTCTTTTTCTGAAAGACATCGGAGCCTAGAAAAACCCCCAAAGACTTCATCACATCTCTGCCCCACTGAAGCCCCCTTGGTAACCTTGGAGGGGACCCCATCTGAAGCTGACCTGCCCACAGTGCTTCACTCTTTCTCCAATTGACTCTAGCTGAGGAGGTCCCCTCATACACCTTTAAAGTGTTTGAGAGAACCATAACATCCTCACCCCCTGTAATAAAAACTATCACGTCATCTGCATACGCAGACAGTGCTATCGTGGGACCCTTCATTACACCTGGCACAGAGAAACCAGTAAGCTTCGCTCTTAAAAACAAAGCATTGGTTCAATCGCCAGACTATATAACTGCCCTGAAATTGGGCATCCCTGCCTGATGCCCCTTTGGACAGGGATGGGGCAACTTAAACCACCACCCACCTTGACCATACACGAGGCTCCAGCATACAGTAAATTCACCCAAGACAGAAAAACATCCCCAAACCCAAAGGCTTTCATTGTTTTAAACAAGTACTGATGGTCCACACGATCAAAAGCCTTCTCCTGATCCAACGAACGTAACCCCACATTTACATCAGACAGTTCACAAATGTCTAAAACATCTCTTATCATAAACAAGTTGTCAACAATAGAGCGATCAGGTACACAGTAGGACAGGTCCTTGTGGATCAACACTCCCAGATACTCTTTCAACCTGTTTGAGAGAAATTTAGACACAATTTTGTATTCTGCGCACAGCAAAGCAACAGGTCTCCAATTTTTTATGAGAGCCAAATCCCCCTTTTTTTGGCAACAGTGAAAGCACCGCACGTTGACAGGATACAGGAAGAGAACACTCATGAAAAGATTCACACAGCACTTCATAAAAATCCTCCTCAATAGACCCCCAAAAGTGCTTATAAAACTCAGATGGTTAACCATCGATGCCAGGGGCCCGGCCTGTTGAGAGCTGCATAACTGCTGTGGACAGCTCCTGCAGTGTTATGTCAGAGTCCAATGCGACTCTCTGCTCAGGTCCCAATTGAGGAAGACCATGTAACAACTGTTCAGTACACAGAGAGTCACAATCCTCCGCCTTATAAAGGGACGAGTAGAAATCCACGGCATGTTGACGCATTTCAATATCATTTGTGGTCACCTTCCAATCAGGGAGACGAAGGCAGACCATCTGTTTACGTTGAAATGTCGACTGTCCCAGGTAAAAAAAAGCACTAGGAGCATCCATATCCTTGAGGGAAGCGAAACGAGACCTAATCAAGGCACCCTTCACTCTTTCATGCAGAAACGACCTCAGTTCATGTCTCTTGTCCTGTAAAATCATGACTAGTCCAGGGTCGTTCTGAGTGAGCAACTTCAATTCAATAGACTTGATGTCCTGTTCAAGGGCCTTGATAGTCTCTTTAACTTCAATTTGAGACAGAGCAGTATACTGTTGACAAAATACTTGTATTTGGGCCTTCCCAACCTCCCACCATTGTCTCAAGGACTCCAAATTCCCCTTTATAACCCTCCATTTTTCCCAAAACAACAAACACCTGTCACAAAACATGACATCATGTAACAATTTAACATTAAAATACCAGTAAGGTGATGACCTTCGTGGACAAGTGAATATCAACAGTAACAATATGATGATCATAGAATCCCACAGGAGTAATGGCACACTTTGCAACCCTACTACAGTATTGCTCAGATAAATACAACCTGTCTAACCTTGCTGCACTGACACAACCTATATTAATTAGCCATGTGTACTGCCTAACTTTTGCATTCCTTACTCTCCACACATCAGAAAGCTCAAACTCAGTTAATAGGCCAGACAGGCAAGTGGCTGACCGCAGTAGAGGTTCTTCAGCGGTGCGATCAACAGTAAAATCCACTGTCCAATTCCAGTCACCCCCTAAAACCATACACCACTCTTGGTCACACTGTCTTAAGGTTTCCTTTATTTGATCAAAAACCGCAATACGCTCTGTACCCTCATTAGGAGCATAAACATAAAAAAACACTAAAAAAAACATAACATCCACCTTGACCAATAAAACCCGACCCTTGACAATCTCTGTTGTAGATACCACAGTCACCCCTAAGCCTGAGGAAAACAAGATTGCCACCCCAGCACTGAAATTAGTACCATGACTGAGTACATGCTGCCCCTCCCACCACATACCCCAGTCAACCTCATTTTCCGCATCGCTATGTGTCTCCTGTAGGAAAACTACATTAAGTCTTTTCTGTTTTATTACTTCTAATACACAAGCCCTCTTATTCCTGTCCCTTCCTCCATTAATATTAAGAGAACCTACCCTTAGTACTTCCATATAGAAAAGAAAAGAAAAGCAGAAGAGCCCACAGAGAAACAAATGAGAAAAAAGACACCCTATGAAGCATGATCATCATCATTATTTTTTTTCTTCTCTTAATTAACCTGACTACGTTTCCCACCACCTTTTGCTGCTGCAACAGCAGTAATACATTTCCTCAAGCGAAACCGCTTCTTCTCACTCAATTGGTCTAACCCCACCGTCTTCTGTAACATCACAGCTGACCTCACAAACTTATCAACAACAAAATAATCTGCCAATTTGACAGATTTCCCAAAAGTCTGATCCAGAAACTAATTTACCTCCTCTAGATCATAAACTGAGTCATCACCAGCAGCTGTCATATCTAAAGAGATATCCATATCATTCTCCTGATCCTCAGCTGAGACCACAGACAACTGACTCCCCTCTACCACATCCCTTTCAACACTCCCCACTTGCACCTCATCACTCGTACCAAGCATCTCCTCCACTACCTGGGAGACTAGCCCCACCTGAACATCACTACTCATAGTGGGCATCTCCTCCACTAACTGGGAGCCTAGCTCCACATGAACCCCAGCACTCGTAGTGGGCATCTCCTCCACTACCTGGGAGCTTAGCTCCACATGAAACCCTTCCTATACCTCATTATTTGTAGTTGGCATCTCCTCCACTACCTGGGAGCCGAGCTCTACATGAACCCCAGCACTCGTAGTGGGCATCTCCTCCACTCCCTGGGAGCCTAGCTCCACATGAACCCCCTCCTTTACCCCAGCACTCATACTGGGCACCTGCTCACCAGTCTGAGGAACTGGCTCTTCAGATACATCCTTACCTTCTACAACAATACTTTTCTGTAGCATAACATTTCCTTCTAATACAAGTTGCAACCCGTGCCCTCAACACGGATAACTTGTTCCTCAGCAACAGATGCTTGTGGCTGCTCTACCACTGTCGGCTCACCTCTCCCTACATCAGCGGGCCCAGGCGTTACAATGACCACCTGTGCCCCTCCCTCTGCCTTCTCCCTTTTTGGGCAAGCATGTCGCTTATGACCAACATTCCCACACTCAAAACACCGTTGACTACCTGTACTAGCATAAGCCATATACATTCTATTGTCATACTTGATTTTAAACGATAACTCTAAAGTCTGCTCCGGTGAGTCCAAAAACATAAACACCTGTCGCCGAAATGACATTACCTGTTTCAATGCCGGGTGTTTGCAACCCAACGGGACAACCTTAATTGAACTGGCGAACTTCCCAAAGCGCAATAACTCACGCTCCAATAGCTCATTTGGAATAAATGGTGGTACATTTAAAATCGTTACCCTTGTTGACGGGGAAAAAAGCGGCGTAACTTGAATAAACAGTCCTTTAAGAAGTATGCCATGCTCAACCATACGATCAACCAGACACTCTTCTTTAAGTAATACCACCACAGCTTTATTCATCCGGGATGCATAAGCAATATTCTCATAGCCTACCTTCTCTCCTACGGCGACCAGAAATTCCTCCACCATGACAGCAGCTTCAGTAACACACCTAAAGCCGTGCCGAAGTGACAGGGACGGCATCCCCAATCGGGCAATCGGGTAATCCCCAAATTACCCAAAATCAGGGTAATTTTGATACGAAAAACAAAATACTTAATTCTACCACAACAAAAATAATAACCTTAATCATGCATAGAAGAAAACCAAAAAATGCCACCAAGAAATTTGTGAATATCTAACTCTCCACAACACACGCACTCCTTCACTCAAACAATTCCCACCATGCACCAATCACTCTCAGCATGCAGAGAGAGAGAGAGAGAGAGAGAGAGAGAGAGAGAGGAAAACACAGCAAGAGAGATAGAGAGAAACACAGCAAGAAAGAGAGAGAAACACAGTGAGGGAGAGGGAGAAATACAGTAAAAGAGAGAAAAACACAGTGAGAGAGTGAAAGAAACACAGTGAGAGAATGAATGAGAGAAACACAGCGAGAGAGAGAGAAAGACAACGAGAGAGAAACACAGGGAGAGGGAGAAAAAAACAGTGATAGAGAGAGAGAAACACAGCGAGAGAGAGAGAAACATAGCAAGAGAGAGAGAAACCCAGAGAGAGACAGAAACACATAGAGAGAGAAACACAGTGAAAGAGAGAAAAACAGCAAGAGAGAGAAACCCAGGGCGAGAGAGAAACTCAGTGAGATAGAGAGAGAGATAAACACAGTGAGAGAGAGAGAAACACAGCAAGAGAGAGAGAGTAACACAGCGAGAGAGAGAAACATGTAGAGAGAGAAAAACAGGGACAGATAGAGAGACAGAAACACAGCGAGAGAGAGAGGGAAACACAGTGAGTGACAGGAACAGAGAGAGAGAGATTTCCTGCATTTCCTGACAAAATGTCAAAAATATAAAACAATTAGAGAGTGTCATTTTCCCAAATGTGAAACCCTTATTCAAGGTTTCAAAGACCTCTCTGATGAGGATAGGCTACCCGTCCTGTTCGGGGAGGACGCAGAGAGCTGTGAGTTGGCAGCGCACTACATTGCTGCCTGCCATAAGACGTGGGACAGTGTCTGACAGACCAATCAACCTGCACATGTCCTCTACTGTATACTTATTGTTATTGTTGAATGTATGGTTATTTTGACACTTGGTTATAGTTGTTGTTGTTGTTCCGTTGACAATTTGATTCTCATTATTATTTATTTTCATATTGTAAATATCCAAAATAAGCTTTGGCAATATGTACAATGTTACGTCATGCTTATAAAGCGAATTGAATTGAGAGAGAGAGAGAGAGAGAGAGAGAGAGAGAGAGAGAGAGAGAGAGAGAGAGAGAAACACAGCGAGAGAGAGAGCAAGAGAAACATAACGAGATAGAGAATGAGAGAAACACAGCGAGACAGAGAGAGAAAAACACAGCGAGAGAGCACGAGAGAGAGAGAAACGCAGAGAGTGAGAGAAACACAGCAAGAGAATGAATGAGAGATACAGCAAGACAGAGATAGCGAAACACAGCAAGAGTGAGAGAAAGACAGCAAGAGAGAGAGATAAACATAGTGAGAGAGAGAACACAGTGAGAGGGAGAGAAACACAGCTGGAGAGAGAGAAACAAAGCAAGAGAGAGAGAAACACAGCGAGAGATAGAAACACAATGGGAGAGAGAAACACAACTAGAGAGAGAAACACAGCGAGAGAGTGAGAGAGAGAGATATATATAGAGAGAGAGCGAGAGAGAGAGCGAGAGAGGGAGAGAGAGAGAGAGAGAGAGAGAGAGGGAGAGTGAGAAACACAGTGAGAGAGAGAGAAACAAGCAAGAGAGGGAGAGAAACTCAGCGAGAGAAAAAAAAGCTAAAGAGAGAAACAGAGAGAGAGAAACACAGCGAGAGAGTGAGAGAAACACAGTGAAATAATGAATGAGAGAAACACAGCAAGAGAGAGAGAGAAACACAGCGAGGGAGAGGGAGGAATACAGCGAAAGAGATATAAACACAGTGAGAGAGAGAGAGAAACACAGCGAGAGAGAGAGAAACACCGCAAGATAGAGTGAGAAACAAGCAAGAGAGGGAGAGAAACAGCGATAAAGAGATTGAGAGAAACACAGCGAGACATAGAGAGAGATACACAGAGATAGAGCACGAAGGAGAGAGAAACACAGTGAGAGAATGAATGAGAGATACAGCGAGACAGAGAGAGAGAGAGAGAGAGAGAGAGGGAGAAACACAGTGAGAGAGAGAGACAAGCAAGAGAGGGAGAGAATCTCAGCGAGAGAGAAACAAAGCTAAAGAGATAAACAGAGAGCGAGAGAAACAGAGTGAGAGAGAGAAACATGGCGAAAGAGAAACACAGCGAGAGAGAGAGAGGTACACAGCGAGAGAGAGAAACATGAGAGAGAGAGAGAAACACAGCGAGGGATAGAGAGAAGCAGCGAGAGAGACATCAACACAGTGAGAGAGACAGAAACACAGTGAGAGAGACAGAAACACAGTGAGAGAGAAAGACAGAGAAAGAGCAAGAGAAACACAGTGAGGGAGAGAGAAGGAAAAAGCGAGAGAGTGAGAGAGAAACACAACAAGAGAGGAAGAGATACACAGCGATAGAAGAAGAGAAACCCAGCGAGAGAGTGTGTGAGAGAGAGAAACACAGTGAGAGATAGATAGAAACATGCTTATTTATTTTATCTTGTGTCCTTTCAAATTTGTACCTTGTAAAAACACTGTATATAACATATAATATGACATTTTCAATGTCTTTATTGTTTTGAAACTTCTGTATGTGTGATGTCTACTGTTAATTTTTATTGTTTACCTTACTTGCTTTGGCAATGATAACACATGTTTCCCATGCCAATAAAGCCCCTTGAATTGAATTGAATTGAACACAGCAAGCGATAGAGAAACACAGCAAGAGAGAGAGAGAGAGAGAGTAACACAGCAAGATAAAGAAACATGCAAGAGAGAGAATCAGCGAGGGAGAGAGAAACACAGTGAGGGAGAGAGAGAACAGAGAGAAACAGCGAGAGAGAGAAACAAGCAAAAGAGGAGAGAACACAGCGGAAGAAAGAAACAAAGCTTGAGAGAGAGAAACAGAGAGAAAGAGAAGCACAGCAAGAGAGAGAAAAGAGAAACAGAGAGAAGAGAGAAACACAGCAAGAAAGAGAGAAACTCAGTGAGAGAGAGAGAGAAACACAGCAAGAGAGAGAGAGAGAAACACAGCGAGGGAGAGGGAGGAATACAGCGAAGAGAGAAAAACACAGTGAGAGAGATAGAGAAACACAGAGAGAGAGAGAGAGAAAAACAAGCAAGAGAGGGAGAGAAACAGCGAAAAGAGATTGAGAGAAACACAGCGAGACATAGAGAGAGATACACAGAGAGAGAGCATGAAGGAGAGAGAAACACAGCAAGAGAGTGAGAGAAACAGTGATAGAATGAATGAGAGATACAGTGAGACAGAGAGAGAGAGAGAGAAACACAGTGAGAGAGAGACAAGCAAGAGAGGGAGAGAACACAGCAAGAGAAACAAAGCTAAAGAGATAAACAGAGAAGAGAAACAGAGTGAGAGAGAGAAACATGGCGAAAGAGAAACACAGCGAGAGAGAGAGAGGTACACAGCGAGAGAGAAAACATGCGAGAGAGAAGAGAAACACAGCAAGGGATAGAGAGAAACACAGCAAGAGACATCAACACAGTGAGAGAGACAGAAACACAGTGAGAGAGACAGAAACACAGTGAGAGAGAAAGACAGAGAAAGAGCAAGAGAAACACAGTGAGGGAGAGAGAAGGAAAAAGCGAGAGAGTGAGAGAGAAACACAACAAGAGAGGAAGAGATACACAGCAATAGAAGGAGAGAAACACAGTGAGAGAGAGTGTGTGAGAGAGAGAAACACAGTGAGAGAGGGAGAATACAGCGTATGTGTGATGTCTACTGTTAATTTTATTGTTTACAAAGAGATATAAACACAGTGAGAGAGAGAGAGAAACACAGCGAGAGAGAGAGAAACACACAAGATAGAGAGAGAAACAAGCAAGAGAGGGAGAGAAACAGCGAGAAAGAGATTGAGAGAAACACAGCGAGACATAGAGAGAGATACACAGAGAGAGAGCACGAAGGAGAGAGAAACACAGTGAGAGAATGAATGAGAAACACAGTGAGACAGAGAGAGAGAGAGAGAGAGAGAGAGAGAGAGAAACACAGAGAGAGAGAGAGAACACAGCAAAGAGAGAGAAATCACAGCGAGAGAGAAAACAAAGTGAGAAGAGATAAACAGAGAGCGAGAGAAACAGAGTGAGAGAGAGAAACACAGCGAAAAGAGAGAAACACAGCGAGAGAGAGAGAACACAGCAAGAGAGAGAAACATGAGAGAGAGAGAGAAACACAGCGAGGGATAGAGAGAAGCAGCGAGAGAGACATCAACACAGTGAGAGAGACAGAAACACAGTGAGAGAGACAGAAACACAGTGAGAGAAAAGACAGAGAAAGAGCAAGAGAAACACAGTGAGAGAGAGAGAGAGAGTGAGAGAGAAACACAGGAGGAAGAGATACACAGCGATAGAAGAAGAGAAACCCAGCGAGAGTGTGTGAGAGAGAAAACACAGTGAGAGAGAGAGAAACACAGTGATAGAGAGAGAAACTTCTGTATGTGTGATGTCAGCGAGAGAGAGTGTGAAATTGAATTGAATTGAACACAGCGAGAGATAGAAAACATGAGAGAGAGTAACAAGAGAGAGAATCTTGTGAAGTGAAAGAGAGAAAAAGCGAGAGAGAGAGAGATAAACAGCGAGAGAAACACAGAAAGAAACAGCTAGAGAGAAAAAGAAAGAGAGAAGAGAAACACAGCAAGAGAGAGATAAAGTAGAGAGAGAACACAGCGGAGAAAGAAACAGCGAGAGAGAGAAACACAGTGAGAGAAAAACACAGTATGAGAGAGAGACAAGAACACAGCGAGAGAGAGAAACACAGCAAGAGAGAGAGAGAGAGTAACACAGCAAGAAAGAGAAACATGAGAGAGAAACACAGCGAGCAAAGAGAAACAGAGAGAGAGAAACACAGCAGAGAGAGAGAGAGAAAACACAGCGAGAGAGAGAGACAAAGAGAGAGAGAGTAACACAGCGGAAGAAAGAAACAGCGTGAGAGAGAGAAAGGGAGAGAGAGAGAAGCACAGCGAGAGAGAGAAAAGACAAACACAGTGAGAGAGAGAGAAAAAACACAGCAGAGAGAGAGAAAAACACAGCAGAGAGAGAAACACAGCAGAGAGAGAGAGAGAGAAAAACACAGCGAGAGAGAGAAACACAGCAATAGAGAGA
Organism: Oncorhynchus masou masou; assembly: GCF_036934945.1. Lineage (NCBI taxonomy): Eukaryota > Metazoa > Chordata > Actinopteri > Salmoniformes > Salmonidae > Oncorhynchus > Oncorhynchus masou. The sequence goes on along the minus strand of NC_088239.1, from coordinate 34,749,641 downwards.
AAACACAGCAAACATGAGAGAGAAACACAGCGAGAGAGAGAGAGTAACACAGCAAGAGAAAAAACACAGCGAGAGAGAGAAACACAGAGAGAGAGAGAAACACAAGAGAGAAACAAGCAGAGAGAGAGTAACACAGAAGAGAAAAACACAGCGAGAGAGAAAACACAGTGAGAAAGAGAAGCAAGCACAGCGAGAGAGAGAAAGTAAACACAGCGAGAAGAGAGAGAGAGAGATACAGCAGAGAGAGAAAACAGCGAGAGAACAGCGAGAGAGAGAAACACAGCGGAAAAAGAAACAGCGAGAGAGAGAAACACAGTGAGAGAAAATGAGAGTACAGTGAGAGAGAGAGCACAGAGAGAGAGAAAGAGAGAAACACAGCAGAGAGAGAGATAAGAGAGAAACAAAGCGAGAGAGAGAAACACAGAGAGAGAGTAACACAGTGAGAGAGAGAAAAACACAGCAAGAGAGAAAATGATAGAAATACAGCGAGAGAAAGAGAGAAAGAGAGAAAGGGGAGAGAGAGAGAAGCACAGCGATAGACACACAGAGAGAGAGCAAGAGAGAGAAACAGAGAGAGAGTGACAGGAGAGAGAAACACAGCGAGAGAGTGAGAGAGAGAGAAACACAGAGAGAAAATGATAGAAATACAGCGAGAGAAAGAGAGAAACGAGAGAGAGAGTGAGCAAAAATGAGAGAAATGCATACCTCCTGATGTCCATTTAAAAATGTTCAAGCAGGAGTGTATGTCAGAGACCATTCTCGAGTATAAAAGTAGAAAATGTATTCCCCTTTCATGTGATTCTTTAAAAAATTCTGGGAAGTTAAATGGTAACATTAGAATACCCTGGCACATGCCCAGCTAATCAATTTAGGAAGAAGGAACATCACGGGCAATTAGCCGCCATACTCCACGACCCATCCTGGGCTGGAGAGCATTGGTATTGACAAACGCAGGAGGATTAGTGCTGTGGAGTGTGAGGACTGTTGATTGTTACAGCCGATTTGACACCAGCAGGCCAAAGACGAATGGCTTTAAAATGGATGCAAGCAAAAGGAGGGGGCAGAAGGTAGAGAAATAGGGTTATTATTTTCCCTTTTTCAATCCATGATTCTTCCCCTCAGGCTATCAATGTTGATTGAATCTACATGTTGTAGGGTCTTGATATCTGTCTGGCTGGCATTGTTGAAGTTTTTCCAGGAAACAACAAACTTTTGAGACCAGTGGATTTTTCTCAACAGTGTCAAATAATAAAAGGTCTAAGCAACTCAATACAGTTGAAATTGGAAGATGACATATACTTAGGTTGGAGTCATTAAAACTCCTTTTTTAACCACTCTACAAATTTCTCGCAAACAAACTATAGTTTTGGCAAGTTGGATAGGACATCTACTTTGTGCATGACACAAGTCATTTTTCCAACAATTGTTTACAGATAGATTATTTCAATTATAATTTACTGTTTCACAATTCCGGTGGGTGAGAAGTTTACATACAATAAGTTGACTGTGCCTTTAAAAAGCTTGGAAAAGACCAGAAAATGATGTCATGGCTTTAGAAGCTTCTGATAGGCTAATTGACATCATTCGAGTCAATTGGAGGTGTGCCTGAGGATGTATTTCAAGACCTTCCTTCAAACTCAGTGCCTCTTTGTATTGACATCATGGAAAAATCAAAAGAAATAAGCCAAGACCTCCACAAAAATTGTAGACCTCCACAAGTCTGGTTCATCCTTGGGAGCAATTTCCAAACACCTGAAGGTACCACGTTCATCTGTACAAACAATAGTAAACAAGTATAAACAACATGGGACCACGCAGCCATCATACCGCTCAGGAAGGAGACGCGTTCTGTCTTCTAGAGATGAACGTACTCTGGTGCGAAAAGTGCAAATCAATCCCAGAACAACAACAAAGGACCTTGTGAAGATGCTGGAGGAAACAGGTAGAAAAGTATTTATATCCACAGTAAAATGCATCCTATGTTGACATAACCTGAAAGGCCGCTCAGCATGGAAGAAGCCACTGCTCCAAAACCGCCATAAAAATACAGACTACTGTTTGCTACTGCACATGGGGACAAAGATTGTACTTTTTGGGGAAATGTCCTCTGGTCTGATGAAACAAAAATAGAACTGTTTGGCCATAATGACCATCGTTATGTTTGGAGGAGAAAGGGGGAGGATTGTAAGCCGAACAACACCATCCCAACCGTGAAACACGGGGGTGGCAGCATCATGTTGTGGGGGTGCTTTGCTGCAGGAGGGACTGGTGCATTTCACAAAATAAATGGCATTATGTAGAAATAAAATTATGTGGATATATTGAAGCAACATCTCAAGGACAACAGGTCAAGGTATTGACAAAGCCCTGACCTCAATCCCATAGAACATGTATGGGCACAACTGAAAAAGCGTGCGCGAGCAAGGCGGCTTACAAACCTGACTCAGTTACACCAGCACCATCAGGAGGAATGGACCACAATTCACCCAATTTATTGTGGTAAGCTTGTGGAAGGCTACCCAAAACTTTTAACCCAAGTTAAACATTTTAAAGGCAATGCTACCAAATACTAATTGAGTGTATGTAAACTTCTGACCCACTGGAATGTGATGAAAGAAATAAAAGCTGAAATAAATCATTCTCTACTATTATTCTGACATTTCATATTCTTAAAATAAATTGGTGATCCTAACTGACCTAAAACGGGGAGTTTTTCAGAGGATTAAATGTCAGGAATTAAATGCATTTGGCTAAGGTATATGTAAACTTCCGACTTCAACTGTACATGCAATACAGGAGCTCTCAAGACTTTTAAGAGCCCTTGAAGTATCAAAAAATTGAAAAATGATTGGATGACATCTTTTGGGGGCCTTACCGCTATTAGCTCATACAAGCACATTGAATAACAAATTCACTACATTACAAATATCAAAAGGAAGTTTATTCTGAATTGTCTCCTATATCTTAAAGATTTATTAAGATCAGGAATCGTATATATTTTTTATTTTGACATGTATTTAACCCCATGTTTATGTCTGTATAACTTCCATTTATTTGTTAAACTGGTACCGGGGACCTTCAGATGAGTCTTGTGAAGTCTGTGGGTGACTAGAGGAAAACAATGGACATGTACATGTTTGTGAGAGTCTCGCCTTTGCACAGAAGGGTTAGGGTGTAGCCCAAATGGTTTGGCAGATCGGCTGTACCGAGTTCAGACAGTCTACATCATGTTCATGAGAGTCTCATCTTCCCATAGATGAGACTTGAGGCCAAACCATGCGGACTCTACAGACAAATTATAGATCTGTCACCTTTCACCGCAGATGGAGAAATGCGACATAGGTGGATGCTGATATCTTCAGCTTAAACTGACAGAATTTTACGGAGATGTTTTTATTATGCTAATTTACAAGAAGGCATCAAAGGGCATATTGACTGTTTATAGAAAAGGCCCTTTACAAGTCTGCTGACGTTTACTGAGGTTAATATATTTTGGACAGTCCCCAGGTCTACACTGGGTGAACTCTTCAAGTCCATTATATGTGTGCACTGAACAGAGCGGCCCTATTCGCTACACCACCCCAAACCACCACTTTGTAATTTTTCAAAACTACCTAAGAAGAAAAAAGATAACCACCAATGGGGGAATTTGGACATGTGGGCAGAGAGGAGGATAGTGGCTCAAAGAACACACAAAATGGCATTGATAGAGCAATCATTGAAAATGATAGCAACTTTCACAAATCTATTCAGGAGTCCAAAAACATGATGATAGAAGCTTGCAACCATTCTGGGCAAAACACACCACTTTTGGGGCCCAAGTCTGACATGTTTCATTTTTTTTAGAGCCATTTGATTTTCAGCCAGGGAAAAATTGATTGGACTGAGAAAAGCAACGCTTTTGTTCGTCACAAGCTAAAAACGGAGTGGTAGAATAAAAGAGACGACCAAAGAAGCTACCACAAGATGCTAGGCATATCAGGAGCAAGTCCCCAGAGGAGGCGAGTGTAGGCTTTCTCTCCATGATGTGTAGGCTTCCAGAGGCTTGCAGTCTCAGCGGTCAGAGAGAGAGAGATGGAGGGAGAGATGACGGGGAGCACTCGTGAGTGCTTAATAAAGACCTTCCCTTAGCCACCCAGGGGAATCATCAGAGAGAGAGAGAATAATAAAATACAAACAAAAAAAACAAAAAAAGAAATAGGAAAGAGAGAAGACTCCACTGGCATGTGAAAATATAAAAATGGAAATGTAACAAGAGGAACCAACTGAGAGGAACGGGGAGGTGTAACACAGAGCATTATGTGTTCTGTTGTTGTACATGAATACATGACTATGTATGGGCTTTTAAGAATGGATTTTGTGTAGAAGTGAAGCAGGGTCAGAGTGGATTTAATATACTGAGTCGGGTAAAATACTTTACAGTATGTTAAACACTGGGTGAGGTCTTGTGCCAGACATTTTGGAATCACAACCTCTTTCTTAAGATTCCGGTGATTTCTGAATAAAACATAAATAGTTTAAATAATAACAAGTTTCGATTCTTAGATTCTTTCTCAAATTTCAATTCTTAGATATGTTATGGGTAAAGTGCATTCCTAGATAAAGGATACACATCTACAGTATAAAGCCAAAATGGCTACCAATTCTTATCTAGTAAAGAAGACTACAAATACAAGTAAACTTATTGTTAGCAGGTAACAAAATACTGGGCAGTCCTTACCCACTCCAGACATCTCAGGCACAGCAGCTACAAAAGGACCATCTGGAAATGTTGGGGCGTTATCATTGATGTCCTGGACTTTGATGATGAATTCTGACTTTGGTTCCAGGGGCTTTTCAGTGTTGCGGTCGAAGGCTTGTGCGTGGAGGACGTAGTGTGCTTTCCTCTCCCGGTCCAGGCTTTCTGTTGCATGAATATCTCCTGTCACCTCGTTGATGATGAATATACTCCCAGCACCTTCCCCACTCAGAATGTACCTTACGGAGCCATCCCCTTTGTCTGAGTTGGAATGAAGCTGTATGAGAAACCAGAGATAAAATGTCAGATGGTTATTGCATGACCAGCATTATTGAATAAGTTACTCCCTAAAGTTATAGCAAGTTTCAAACTTAAATGTCTAATAAGTGCCAGATCTCAGTCCAAAATATTAGAACATGTGGAGATGTTCTGTAGAAAAGCATAGGAAGTGTAGTCTATTCATTCTAAGTAGGCTGCTGGTCTTCAATGTAACATATTCCAAATGTCATATTCAAAGATTTAGCCTGGGATTTAGAGACGTGAACCATCTAAAACTACAGCCTTTTTTGAGATTCAAGTTTTTGGGGGTAAATAAATCTTTAATAATGATGAGTGAGAAAGTTACAGATGCACAAATCACAAATCATACCCCAAAGACCTCTCACCATTGCAATAACAGGGGGAGCATGATATTTGTGTAACTTTCTCACTCATAATTATTATAAATTAAATCAAGAGTATCCGTAATCCTGGTAGCATCCACATTAATGTAGACGCGTTTAGAAACATATTCCATTCTTCTTTACAGTAAAAGTGACTCCAAAATGACACAACTAATATTTCACATTAATTTCTATTCGGCAGAAAATAATCTGAAACACAACCAAAAAAAAAACAGCAAATGCATCCAAAAAATGTGTACAGTAGATGTCATGCATAGGTGTAATAGGTGGCAGGGAAGTCAGGTGCAGGAGAGTCAAATAGAGTGTGAAATGGAGTCTTTTAATAAAGTTCACGGAGTATGCTCCATAACACTAAATGTACGTAAACAAACAAACATGGGTACAAGGACCCCGACGCGCACCTATACAACATCACACTACACTGACAATAAAACAATCTCTGACAAAGACATGAGGGGAAACAGAGGGTTAAATACACAACAGGTAATGAATGGGATTGAAAACAGGTGTGTGGGAAGACAAGACAAAACCAATGGAAAATGAAAAAAGGATCAATGATGGCTAGAAGACCGGTGACGTTGAACACCGAGCACCGCCCGAACAAGGAGAGGCAACGACTTCGGCAGAAGTCGTGACAGTAGAGTAGAGTTACAAGCTTGATATAGTCATTGTGTGCTATGGAAACGGGACATACTTAACGTTTTACTATTTTAATACACACAAGGTAATTTTCCTGATATGTTTGGTCCCCTAAAATTGGGGGACTATGTCCAAAAAGTAATTTGTAAATGGTTAAAACGGATGAAAATACACTCAAATTAAAGCTGACATTCTATAATTTAACCTTATAGTTATTGTGTAATTCCAAATCCAGAGTGCTGGAGTACAGAGCCAAATCCACAAAAAAATGTGTCACTGTCCCAATACTTTTGGAGCTCACGGTATATACCCAGTGAAGGCAAAGAACATTGAGGGTTCTATCCCTATACCCCAGAATGTAATGGGGGATTTTAAAAAACAACACAAAATAACCAGTCCCATCAAACTCTGAAATGACAGCCAACGTTCCCTTTGACTTTGTTTCAGCTGTTTTCCATGGACATTTATAGCCATATTAATGTTGCTGCTGCATGATTTCGCCTGGTTAGAAAAATGTCTAGCTGACGTCCGACACAGTTAGCGCTCTTTGGCAAGGGGGATATCAAATTCATATTTTGCAACGTTGTTTCCAGAGGGCTGCGTGGCAAACAGCAAGGTTAATTCAAACCTGTGCTGTTGTAAACTACATGACAGCTAGAAAGCAAGAGGAAATAATGTGTTTAATAAAAGCATACACTCTTAGATAAACCTTTTGGAAAATTCTAAATGTAACTGTCATTCCTATTCAGAAAACCAACTGCCATTCCAGTATGATGATGCAAGAGGAAGGTGGTTGAACCAATAGCCTACCTACAAGTAGCCTATCAATAAGCATGTTATTGTTCAATGTAAGTCAAGTTGATTATTTAATTCACATATATGACGCCAAAGGCATATGATAAACTAGGCTAGATAAATACATTTGAAATGTAATTAGAATTTGAGCATGTTTGTAGCTAGTTAAAAATAAAAAGCAAGGCTACTTTAATTTAACACTTTATAAGCTAGCCAGCTAACTTTGTCAAATAACCATGATTTTCTTTATTTTTGGGATATACCAAATGGAGCTACAGACCAAGCCTGACATTGGCAATTACCGAACTGTTACTTTTATTTCAGTGTGGAGTTAATTGAGGGAACTGTTCAATTAAGTCATTAGAATACTGTTGCTGACAGAGGGTGTACTGTATAAATTACTTATAAGAAGTCTTGGTGATTCAACAGCCTAATTAATCATTGCATTACTTTTAACACATTATCTATGTTTTGCTCAGTCTGGCAGTATCCCAGAACTATCAGAGGCATAGGATCTCTCTTTCGGCTGCTGCTGACAACAACTGCATGTAAGTTGTTCTTCTAAATCATTTTTTCCCCCACCTTTATTTAACCAGGTAAGCAAGTTGAGAACAAGTTCTCATTTACAATTGCGACCTGGCCAGGATAAAGCAAAGCAGTTCGACACAGTCAATAATGCAGTAGAAAATTAAGTATATGTACAATGTGAGTAAATGGAGGTAAAGGCAAAAAAAGGCCATTGTGGCAAAGTAAATACAATATAGCAAGTAAAACAGTGGTATGGTAGATTTGCAGTGGAAGAAAGTGCATAGTAGAGATAGAAAGAATGGGGTGCAAAGGAGCAAAATAAATAAATACAGTAGGGGGAGAGGTAGTTGCTTGGGCTAAATTATAGATGGGCTATGTACAGGTGCAGTAATGTGTGAGCTGCTCTGACAGCTGGTGCTTAAAGCTAGTGAGGGAGATAAGTGTTTCCAGTTTCAGAGATGTTTGTAGTTCGTTCCAGTCATTGGCAGCAGAGAACTGGAAGGAGAGGCGGCCAAAGGAAGAATTGGTATTGGGGTGACCAGAGAGATATACCTGTTGGAGTGCGTGCTACAGGTGGGTGATGCTATGGTGACCAGCGAGCTGAGATAAAGGGGGACTTTACCTAGCAGGGTCTTGTAGATGACCTGGAGCCAGTGGGTTTGGCAACGAGTATGAAGCGAGGGCCAGCCAACGAGAGCATAGAGGTCGCAGTGGTGGGTAGTATATGGGGCTTTGGTGACAAAACGGATGGCACTGTGATAGTCTGCATCGAATTTATCGAGTAGGGTATTGGAGGTTATTTTATAAATGACATCGCTGAAGTTGAGGATCGGTAGGATGGTCAGTTTTACAAGGTTATGTTTGGCAGCATGAGTGAAGGATGCTTTGTTGTGAAATAGGAAGCCAATTCTAGATTTAACTTTGGATTGGAGATGTTTGATGTGAGTCTGGAAGGAGAGTTTACAGTCTAACCAGACACCTAGGTATTTGTAGTTGTCCACATATTCTAAGTCAGAACCGTCCAGAGTAATGATGTTGGACGGGCGGGCAGGTGCCGGCAGCAATCGGTTGAAGAGCATGTACTAGTTTTACTTGTATTTAAGAGCAATTGGAGGCCACGGAAGTAGAGTTGTAATTGCATATAAGCTCATCTGAAGGGTTGTTAACACCGTGTCCAAAGAAGAGCCAGAAGTATACAGAATGGTGTCGTCTGCGTAGAGGTGGATCAGAGACTCACCAGCAGCAAGAGCGACATCATTGATGTATACAGAGAAGAGAGTCGGTCCAAGAATTGAACCCTGAGGCACCCCCATAGAGACTGCAAGAGGCCCGGACAACAGGCCCTGATTTGACAGCAATTAAATCTGTCAGAGAAGTAGTTGTTTGAACCGATGAGGATGTTGTGAATGACAGAGTCGAAAGCCTTGGCCAATTCAATGAATACGGCTGCACAGTATTGTTTCTTATTGATGACGGTTAATATATATTTTAGGGCCTTGAGCATGGCTGAGGTGCACCCATGACCAGCTCTGAAACCAGATTGCATAGCGGAGAAGGTATGGTGGGATTCGAAATGGTCGGGATCTGTTTGCTGACTTGGCTTTCAAAGACCTTAGAAAGGCAGGGTAGGATATATATAGGTCTGCAGCAGTTTGGGTCAAGAGTGTCCCCCCCTTTGAAGAGGGAAATGACCGCAGCTGCTTTCTAATCTTTGGGAATCTCAGACAACATGAAAGAGAGGTTGAACAGGCTAGTAATAGGGGTGGCAAAAATTTTGGCAGATAATTTTAGAAAGTCCAGATTGTCTAGCCCGGCTGACATGTAGGGGTCCAGATTTTGCAGCTCTTTCAGAACATCAGCTGACTGGATTTGGGAGAAGGAGAAATGGGGAAGGCTTGGGCAAGTTGCTGTGGGGGGTGCAGTTCTATTGACCGGGGTAGGGGTAGCCAGGTGGAAAGCATGGCCAGCTGTAGAAAAATGCTTCTTGAAATTCTCAATTATAGAGGATTTATCGGTGGTGACAGTGTTTCCTATCCTCAGTGCAGTGGGCAGCTGGGAGGAGGTGTTCTTATTCTCGATGGACTTTACAGTGTCCCAGAACTATTTTTGAGTTTGTGTTGCAGGAAGCAAATTTCTGTTTGAAAAAGCTAGCCTTGGCTTTTCTAACTGCCTGTGTATATTGGTTTATATTGGTTCATAATAATTATATGTCTGCATAGCATTTATTATCTCATGTTTGGCGGAACATTGAGAAAAAAACAGGAACAGAAGACAACAAAACTTGTGTTGTTTTCAATTGTAAGGTCTGCTGTTCGGGGGTGGGGGATGGACAACAGAAGACACACTTGTGTTGTTCAATGTAACTAATGGGCAACATTGTATTTTTTTGTATTCTAAAGAAGTCAGACAGAGTTGACGTGGGCCTTCATTCAAACAAAGAGATGACTCCCTGGCCACCAGTGCCTATTTCCAAACTCGTTTCTCATATACAATACATAAATAAATATATTCTTATATTCTTTTGTCCATTATTTAATTGTTTATAAATTTATATTCTTAGCTAAAAATATTCTATATGAAACCATTTTGGGTCTGTGAAGTAGCAAGTGATTTATGTTCTCTAAGGAACCTTTTTTTCTAAGAGTGTGCTTTAACAAATCAGGACACTATAACTGTATATCAAACACATGATAAAAAACTTTGAATTTCCAGAGAATATACAGTACAAAGTGAAAGCTAACACAGTGTAATTCATACAGTGATCAAACAAAGCCAGAAGAGTTCAATCATCCATGTACATTCTCATCTTCTACATGAATTAACATGTCAAACCTGAAAGGGCTAGCTACATTAACAGGTTATTTTGACTTTACAGAAATAATGATTCATGCTAGCCTAGCAGCACCATTTTCATATTGCTTCGCAGATGTATATACCCAATCATCACTGAGCATAGGTAGCCAGTGATGTAGTGGTAAAAAAATTGGGTAAACACTGATCGCTGTTCCCTGAAAATAAAGTAACGCTCCCTACATTTTCAATGCATTTTCCCAAGGTGGGTAAATACTTGTGCAAAAGAAAATAGATAAATGCAGGTAAATGTCATTTATTTACATTTACCCTCCACTACTCACTGAAGGTAGCCATTGTAAACATATCAGGTAGCTATGTTGATGCATGAGGTACATATTATTGAGCATACGGTATGAGGAAGACATTATTGATGAGGAGGACTCCCTGTGAGTGAGCATGTGAGATAGAGAGAGTGACTGACAGACAGCTGTGCAGTCAGGCAACAAGCCTGGTTGACTGTGATACTTGGTGATATAATGTACTGACAAAGAACGTCAGTAGTCCTGCAGGACAGCTAGCCTGGTTGCCATCTCTATTCAGCTATTACATTCCTCTCCTTGTCAATGTTAGCTAAAAAGATTGGTATCCAGAATACAGAACAGCACCTCAGGGGTGTTTCTGAGTCACGGTCCAGTTGTCAGCCGATTTGCACTGGCAACAACGGGCTACTGAATTTCAATCAAAATTATCATCTCAATAAACAAATACAAAACAGCAGGGGACATTACTGAAAACGGACTTCCCCCTCCCCTGTCCCCTTCTGTGTTAGACAACATTAAACTGAACAGTGAAAAGGTGCCAGGGCCAAATTTAATCAAAACTGTGCCTTGCAAATGAATCCCAACTTAAAAAGTTGCTGGCTGATTGCAAAACTTACTTCTTGATGAGAGCAAACGGTCCTTTTCTCTTGTAAACCTCAAAACCTGTAAAGTAGGGGTAAAAGTTCCCAATTCCCATTGAGTTTCTACTCTCCTAATCAGGAATCAGGATTAAGGTAATGACAACCCACCAACCTTACAAAGCACATGTTAAAATGTGTTGTTTACAATTCCCATGGGTGTTGAAAACGGCAGGAAATAACCTGCCTCGATCAATATTGAGATAGACTTTTATTATAGGATTTAAATGTGCATTATACATGTCAGTGTTATGATCAGCATCAGGATGTGTAGTGTACCTACGTCAGGAGGTGTGGAGGAAGTAAAAAACTCCTCACTACAGGAGATTGAACCTCTTCTTTGGCAAGAGCAAAAAATAGTCGGGGTGTCCAATTGATTAATTGTTCAGGAGTCTTATAGCTTGGGTCTATAAGCTGTTAAAGGAGCCTTTTGGACCTAGGCTTGGTGCTCCAGTACCACTTGCCGTGCGGTTGCAGAGAGGACAGTCTATGATTTGGGTCTTTGACCATTTTAAGGGCCTTCCCTGAAAACACCTGGTATATACAGTGGGGAGAACAAGTATTTTATACACTGCCGATTTCGCAGGTTTTCCTACTTACAAAGCATGTAGAGGTCTGTCATTTTTATCATAGTTACACTTCAACTGTGAGAGACGGAATCAAAAGCAAACATCCAGACAATCACATTGTATGATTTTTAAGTAATTAATTTGCATTTTATTGCATGACATAAGTATTTGATCACCTACCAACCAGTAAGAATTCCAGCTCTCACAGACCTGTTAGTTTTTCTTTAAGAAGCCCTCCTGTTCTCCACTCATTACCTGTATTAACTGCACCTGTTTGAACTCGTTATGTGTATAAAAGACACCTGTCCATACACTCAATCAAACAGACTCCAACCTCTCCACAATGGCCAAGACCAGGGAGCTGTGTAAGGACATCAGGGATAAAATTGTAGACCTGCATAAGGCTGGGTGGGCTACAGGACAGTAGGCAAGCTGCCTGGTGAGAAGGTAACAACTGTTGGCGCAATTATTGGAAATGGAAGAAGTTCAAGATGACGGTCAATCACCCTCGGTCTGGGGTTCCATGCAAGATCTCACCTCGTGGGGCATCAATGATCATGAGGAAGCTGAGGGATCCGTCCAGAACTACACGGCAGGACCTGGTCAATGACCTGAAGAGAGCTGGGACCACAGTCTTCAATAAAACCATTAGAAACACACTACGTCGTCATGGATTAAAATCCTGCAGCGCATGCCAGGTCCCCCTGGAGTTGGAAACATCATTCTTTGGGGATGCTTTTCTGAAAAGGGGACAGGACACCTGCACTGTATTGAGGGGAGGATGGATGGGGCAATGTATCACAAGATCTTGGCCAACAACCTCCTTTCCTCAGTAAGAGCGTTGAAGATGGGTTGTGTCTGAGTCTTAAAGCATGACAACGACCCGAAACACAGCCAGGACAACTAAGGAGTGGCTCTGTAAGAAGCATCTCAAGGTGCTGGAGTGGCCTAGCCAGTCTCCAGACCTGAACCCAATAGAACATCTTTGGAGGGAGCTGAAAGTCCGTATTTCCCAGCGACAGTCCCGAAACCTGAAGGATCTGGAGAAGGTCTGTATGGAGGAGTGGGCCAGAATCCCTGCTGTAGTTTGTGGAAACCTGGTCAAGAACGACAGGAAACGAATGATCTTTGTAATTGCAAACAAAGGTTTCTGTACCAAATATTAAGTTCTGCTTTTCTGATGTATCAAATGCATATATCATGCAATAAAATGCAAATTAATTACTTAAAAATCATACAATGTGATTTTCTGAATTTTTGTTTTAGATTCCGTCTCTCACAGTTGAAGAACTCTACATGCTTTGTAAGTAGGAAAACCTGCCAAATCGGCAGTGCATCAAATACTTGTTCTCCCCACTGTATGTCCTAGATGGCAGGAAGCTTGGCTCCAGTGATGTATTGGGCCTTACGCACTACTCTCTGTAGCGCCTTACGTTCAGATACAAACAGTTTCCATGCCAGGCAGTGATGCAACCATGCCAGGCTCTCGCTGGTGCAGCTGCAGAACTTTTTGAGGATCTGGGGACCGATGCCAAATCTTTTCAGTCTCCTGAGGGGGAAAAGGTGTTGTTGTACCCTCTTCACAACTGTCTTGGTGTGTTTGGACCATAATAGTTTGTTGCTGATGTGGACACCAAGGAACTTGAAACTATCAACCGACTCCACTTCAATCCTGTTGATGTAAGCAGGGGCATGTTTGGCCATCCTTTTCCTGTATTCCACGATCATCTCCTTTGACTCGCTCACATCGAGAGAGAGGTTGTTGGCCTGATACAACACTGACAGGTCTCTGACCTCCTCCCTATAGGTTGCCTCATCGTTGTCGGTTGATCAGGCCTAACACTGTTGTGTCATCATCCAACTTAATGATAATGTTGGGGTCATGCCTGGCCACACAGTCATGGGTAAACAGGGAGTACAGGAGGGGAATAAGCAAGCACCCCTGAGGGGAACCGGTGTTGAGGAACAGCCTGGCAGATTGGTTGATGCCTACCCTTACCACCTGGGGGCGGCCCTTCAGGAAGTCCAGGATCCAGTTGCAGAGGGAAGTGTTTAGTCACAGGGTCTAATCTAAGGATTAGTGATGATCTTTTTGGGCACTATGGTGTTAAACGCTGAGCTGTAGTCAATGAACAGCATTCTCATAAAGGTTTTTGTCCAGGTGAGAAAGGGCGGTAAAGAGTTTGAAGGAAATTTCGTCATCTGTGGATCTGTTGGATCTGCGAATTAGAGTGGGTCTAGGGTTTCCGGGATGATGGTGTTGATGTGAGCCATGACCAGCCTTTCAAAGAAATTCATGGCTACCGACGTGAGTGCTATGGTGCAGAAGTCATATAGGCAGGTTACCTTCACATTCTTGGCACAGGGACCACGGTGGTCTGCTTGAAACGTGGGTATTACAGACTTGTTCAGGGACAGGTGGAAAATGTCAGTGAAGACACTTGCCAGTTGGTCCGCACATTGCCTGAGTACACGCCCTGGTAATCCATCTGGCCACCGGCCTTGTTATTAAAGGTCTTGCTCACATTGACTATGGAGAGTGTAATCACACAGTCATCTGGAACAGATCATTTCTGGATGCTTCAGTATTGCTTGCCTCGAAGCGAGTATAAAAGGCACTTACTCATCTGGTAAGCTTGCATCACTGCTTAGCTCACGGCTGGGGTTCCCTTTGTAGACCAATAGTTTTTAAGCCCTGCCACATCCAACGAACGTCAGACGTGGTGTTGTAGGATTCAATCTTAGTTCTGTATTGATGCTTTGCCTGTTCTATGGTTCGTCTGAGGGCATAGTGGGATTTCTTATATGCGTCTGAATTAGTGTCCCACTTCTTGAAATCAGCAGCTCTAGCCTTTAGCTCGGTGCAGATGTTGCCTGTAATCCATGGCTTCTGGTTGGGATATGTACATATGGTCCTGTGGGGGCGACGTCGTCGATGCACTTATTGATGAAGCCGATGACTGAGGGGGTATACTCCTCAATGTCATTGGATGATTCACAGAACATATTCCCTTCTGTGCAAACAAAACAGTCCTATAGCATAGCATCTGTGTCATCGGACAATTTCCGTATTGAGCGAGTCACTGGTACTTCCTGCTTTAAGTTTTGCTCGTGAGCAGGAATCAGTAGGATATTATTATGGTTAATAAAAAATCCTATGTTTGCACATGTGACATGCTGGTAGACATTAGGTAAAATTGATTTAAGTTTGCCTGCATTAAGGTCCGCTGCCACTAGGAGCGCCACTTCTGGATGAGCATTTTCTTGTTTGCTTATGGCCTTATACTGCTCGTTGAGTGTGGTCTTAGTGCCAGCATTGGTTTGTGGTGGTATATAGACAGCTAAGAATAATATAAACTCAGCAAAAAAAGAATGTCCTCTCACAGTCAACTGCGTTTATTATCATCAAACTTAACATGTATAAATATTTGTATGAACCAAACAAGATTCAACATCTGAGACATAAACTGAACAAGTTCCCCAGACATGTGACGGACATGGAGTGGTGTGTCACTGATCAAAGGGGGGGGGGTCAAAATCAAAAGTAACAGTCAGTATCTGGTGTGGCCACCAGCTGCATTAAGTACTGCACTGCATCTCCTCCTCATGGACTGCACCAGATTTGCCAGTTCTTCCACCAAGGCACCTGCAAGTTCCCAGACATTTCTAGGGGGAATGGCCCTAGCCCTAACCCTTCGATCCAAAAGGTCCCAGACGTACTCAATGGGATTGAGATCCAGGCTCTCCGCAGGCCATGGCAGAACACTGACATTCAATCAATCAAGGCACAGAACGAGCAGTATGGCTGATGGCATTGTCATGCTGGAGGGTCATGTCAGGATGAGCCTGCGGGAAGGGTACCACATGAGGGAGGAGGATGTCTTTCCTGTAACGCAGGGTGTTGAGATTGCCTGCAATGACAACAAGCTCAGTCCGATGATGCTGTGACACACCGCCCCAGACCATGATTGACCCTCCACCTCCAAATCGATCCCGCTCCAGAGTACAGGCCTCGGTGTAACCCTTATTCCTTCAACGATAAAAGCGAATCCGACCATCACCCCTGGTGATCACCGTGACTCATCAGTGGAAATAACTTTTTTCCAGTCCTGTCTGGTCCAGCGATGGTGGGTTTGTGCCCTTAGGCCTCTCTGAGTGTCTCTCTGAGCACTGATGGAGGGATTGTGCGTTCCTGGTGTAACTTGGGCAGTTGTTGTTGCCATCCTGTACCTGTCCTGCAGGTGTGATGTCGTGATGTACCGATCCTGTGCAGGTGTTGTTACACGTGTTCTGTCACTGCGAGGACAAACAGCTGTCCCTCCTGTCTCCTCTGTAGTGCTGTCTTAGGCATCTCACAGTACAGACGTTGCAATGTATTGCCATGGCCACATCTACAGTCCTCATGCCTCCTTGCAGCATGCCTAAGGCACGTTCACACAGATGAGCAGGGATCCTAGGAATCTTTCTTTTGTGTCCTAAATCTTTAGTGTCCTAAATTGCCTACAGTCTGTAAGCTGTTAGTGTCTTAAGGACCGTTCCACAGGTATATGTTCATTAATATTTTATGTTTCATTGAACACGCATGGGAAACTGTATTTAAACCCTTTGCAATGAAGAACTGTGAAGTTATTTGGATATTTACTAATTATCTTTGAAAGACAGGGTCCTGAAAAAGGGATGTTTATTTTTGCTGAGTTTAGATGGAGAACTCTCTTGTTTGATAGTGTGGGCTACAACTTATCATGAGGTACTCTACCTCAGTCGAGCAATACCTCAAGAATTCTTTAACATTAGACATTGAGCACCAGCAGTTATTGACAAATAGACCCCCGCACCGCGTCTTACCAGACGTAGCTACTCTGTCCTGGCGATACACAGAAAAAACAGCCAGCTCTATATTATCCATGTCGTCATTCAGCCATGACTTGGTGAAACATAAGTTATTTCAGTTTTTATTGTCCCGTTGGTAGGATATTCTTGAGTGTAGATTATCAAGTTTGTTTTTCAGTGATTGCACGTTGGCCAATAGAACCGATGTAATGGCGATTTACTCACTCGCCTATGAATCCTAACAAGGCATCCTACCTTCTCGGTATCTCTGCCTTTTCTTCACGTGAATGACGGGTATGTGGACCTGTTCTCTGGAAGCAGTATGTCCTTCGCGTCGGACTCGTTAAAACCTCTTGATACTCCCCATCCCGGATCCGGGATCGTGAATAAAGCCTCAGGCTCATTAGCATAACGCAACGTTAACGATTTCTGAAAATCGCAAATAAAATGAAAATAATGCGCCTGCTCTCAAGCTTAGCCTTTTCTTAACAACACTGTCATCTCAGATTTTCAAAATATGCTTTTGAACCATAGCAAATCACTAATTTGTGTAAGAGTATGCTAAGCTAGCTTAGCATTTTGAGTAGCATTTAGCACGCAACATTTTCACAAAAAACAGATAACCAAATAAATAAAATCATTTACCTTTGAAGAGCTTCGGATGTTTTCAATGAGGAGACTCTCAGTTACATAGCAAATGTTCAGTTTTTCCTGAAAGAATCTTTGTGTAGGAGAAATCGCTCCGTTTTGTACATCACATTTGGCTAACGAAACAAACCGAAAATTCAGTCACCAAAACGTCAAACTTTTTCCGAATTAACTCCATAATATCGACCAAACATGGCAAACGTTGTTTAGAATCAATCCTCAAGGTGTTTTTTCACATATCTCTTCATTGATATGCAGTTCGTGGAAGCCTGCCTTCCCCTCAGAATCGCATGGAAAAATACCAGCAGCTGAAAAAGACGCACCAATTTCGACGGAGGACACCGGGCGGACACCTGGAAAATGTAGTCTCTTATGGTCAATCTTCCGATGATATGCCTACAAATACGTCACAATGCTGCAGACACCTTGGGGAAACGACAGAAAGGGCAGGCTCATTCCTCTCGCATTCACAGCCATATAAGGAGACAATGGAAAACGGAGCCTCAAAAATCCTGCTGGTTTCCTGGTTGCCGTTTCATCTTGGTTTTGCCTGTAGCTCCCGTTCTAGGGCACCTACAGACAATATCTTTGCAGTTCTGGAAAATTCAGAGTGTTTTCTTTCCAAAGTTCTCAATTATATGCATAGTCGAGCATCTTTTTGTGACAAAATATCTTGTTTAAAACTATATCTTGTTTCATCCAAAAATGAAATAGCGCCCCCAGAGTTTCAAGAGGTTAAATAAAAAATTCTTTGTCCAGTTCGAGGCGATTAATCGCTGTTCTGATATATTTATATATTTTAATATATTTTCGGTCATAAGAGACAGTGGCAGCAACTTTATGTACATAATAAGTTAGAAACAATGCAAACAAAATGAACAAAATAGCACAGTTGGCTAGGAGCCTGTAAAACAGCAGCCATCCAGTCCGGCGCCATTTGTTAAAGGAATGTAGGCTGTCAAGGCTGAACCTGTAAGGTAGACCAATCTATGTTGTTAGAGACAGAATGCTTTGGGGCTATGGCAACAATTCCAGTAGTCAGGAACAGCTCGAGCGAGTCATCACATAAAATTAAATAGCCAATACTGAAACTAACTAGACTAAACCTACCAGGAAGACCACTGCTGTTACAGACATAATTCTTTGGCTATGGCTGCACCGCCATGCAGAGAAGGCCTTCTAATGCATTAGATTCCAGTAGGGTCAGGCATCATTTATTTATAGTCCATTAAAGATATTCACTCAGAAATGTTCATGACTCTCCACCATTTGGATGTAATTAGCGTCAATTTTGTCAATCCATGAAACGGGCCTGCCGATAAGAGCCGAGCTGAAAATACATCACCACTGTCTCTGTGTGTGTGTGTGTGTGTGTCTGTGTGTGTGTGTGCGTGCGTACCTGCGTGCATGCGTGTGTGTGTTTGCAGTGTGTTTGTGTGTGCGGGAATAATGAAGGCCAGATGAAAACTACTGCAATGCCCTGTAGAGAGGGGAGGGAATGGAGAGATGTGTGGGGACCTGCCTGTCAGTTAGCAGTGAGTGTCCACATGATAAAAATAACAAAAAATAACTCTAATACTGAGGGCGCCATTTGGGACACAGACATACTTTATGAGTGAGAGGATGGAGGGATTGTGTTTTTCTCTTTCCTTCCCTCTATGGTGAGTTTATTAAGGCCGATTGGATGACTGTCTGGCACATGGCTGGTGGATGTTGGTGGTTTGCAGGGCAGGGATTCCATTACTCTGGAGTGTTAAAAAGGATAATACATTTCCGGGGCACCAGAGTCACCGGCTGGAGCACTCAGATCCCCAGACAAACCCTAGACAGACAAAGTCTAGATAGATTTCATGATATGGCCAGCGGTAAAGCTGGATGAAGCACGGGTACAAAGAGACAAAGTCTAGATAGGTAAAGCCCCGCCTTATCTCAGTTCACTGGTCACCATAGCAACACCCACCTGTAGCACACGCTCCAGCAGGTATATTGCACTGGTCATCCCCAAAGCCAACGCTTCGCCTTTCCTTACAGTTCTCTGCTGCCAATGACCGGAACAAATTGCAAAAATCTCTGAAGCTGGAGTCTTATATCTCCCTCCCTAACTTTAAGCATCAGCTGTCTGAGCAGCTTACCGGTCACTGTACCTGTACACAGCCAATCTGTAAATAGCACACCTGAATACCTCTTCCACATATTATGACTAATACTCTTGCTCTTTTGCACCCCAATATCTCTACTTGCGCATTCACCATCTACACATCTATCACTCCAGTATTAATTCTTGGGCCTATTTATTGCCTACCTCCCTACTCTTCTACATTTGCACACACTGTATATAGATTTTTCTATTATTATTATTGGCTGTACATTCTTTAATCTGTAACTCTCTGTTGTTGTTTTTGTCACATTGCTTTGCTGTATCATGACCAGGTCGCAGTTGTAAATGAGAACTGGGCTACCTGGTTAAATAAAGATGAAATAATTATAAAAAATATAAAAAATAAACATTTAATCCTAGTAAAAACAGCCTGTTTTAGGTCAGGATCACCAATTTATTTTAAGAATGTGAAATGTCAGAGTAATAGTAGAGAGAATGATTTCTTTCAGCTTTTATTTCCTTCATCACATTCCTAGTGGTTCAGAATTTTACATTCACTCAATTAGTATTTGGTAGCGTTGCCTAAATTGTTTAACTTGGGTCAAATGTTTCGGGTAGCCTTCCACAAGCTTCCCACAATAGGTTGGATGAATTTTGACCTTTTACTCGTGATGGAGCTGATGTAACTGAGTCAGGTTTGTAGGCCTCCTTGCTTAACTTCCTGACTGATGTCTTGAGATGTTGCTTCAACATATCCACATCATTTTCTTTCCTCATGTTGACATCTATTTTATGAAGTGCACCAGTCCCTCCTGCAACAAAACACCCTACAACATGATGCTGCCACCCCCGTGCTTCACGGTTGGGATGGTGTTCTTCGGCTTGCAAGCCTCCCCCTTTTCCTTCAAACATAACAATGGTCATTATGTTCAAACAGTTCTATTTTTGTTTCATCAGACTAGAGGACATTTCTCCAAAAAGTACGATCTTTGTCCCCATGTGCAGTTGTAAACCGTAGTCTGGCTTTTTTATGGCAGTTTTGCAGCAGTGGCTTCTTCCTTGCTGAGCGGCCTTTCAGGTTATGTCAATATAGGAATCATTTACTGTAGATATAGATACTTTTGTACCTGTTTCCTCCAGCATATTCAAGGTCCTTTCTGTTGTACTGGGATTGATTTGCACTTTTGGCACCGAAGTACGTTCATCTCTAGGAGACAGAACGCGTCTCCTTCCTGAGCGGTATGACGGCTGCGTGGTCCGACAGAAATTGCTCCCAAGGATGAACCAGACATGTGGAGGTCTACAAACATTTTTTTCTGAGGTCTTGGCTGATTCTTTTTTGATTTTCCCATGATGTCAAGCATAGAGGCACTGAATTTTAAGGTAGGCCATGAAATACATACACGGATGCAGCTTCAATTGACTCAAATTATGTCAATTAGCCTTTCAGAAGCATGACATCATTTTCTGGAACTTTCCAAGCTGTTTAATGGCAGTCAACTTCGTGTATGTATACTTCTGACCCACTGTAATTGTGATACAGTGAAATATAAGTGAAATGATATGTCAACAATTGTTGGAAAAATTACTTGTGTCATGCACAAAGTAGATATCCTAACCGACTTCGTAAAACTATAGTTTGTTAGCAAGATATTTGTGAAGTGGTTGAAAAACGTTGACTTCAACCTAAGTGTATGTAAACTTCCGACTTTAACTGTAAGTATTCAGCCCCTTTCCTTGAAATTGAGCTTCGGGTGCATCCTGTTTCCATTGATCATCCTTGAGATGTTTCTGCAACTTGATTGGAGTTCACCGGTGGTAAATTCAATTGATTGGATATGATTAAGAAAAGCACACACCTGTCTATATAAGGTCCCACAGCAAGCCATGAGGTCGAAGGAATTGTCTGAAGATCTCTGAGACAGGATTGTGTAGAGGCACAATTCTGCAGCATTGAAAGTCCCCAAGAACACAGTGGCCTCCATCATTCTTAAATGGATGATGTTTGGAACCACCAAGAGTGGCCGCTGAGCAATCGGGGGAGAAAGGCCTTGATCAGGGAGATGGGAGAATCTTCCACAAGGACAACCATCTCTGCAGCACTCCACCAATCAGGCCGTTATGGTAAAGTGGCCAGACAGAAGACAATCATCAGTAAAAGGCACATGAAACAAAATATTCTCTGGTCTGATGAAACCAAGATTGAACTCTCTGCCCTGAATGCCAAGCATCACGTCTGGAGGAAACATGGCACCATCCCTACGGTGAAGCATGGTGGTGGCAATATCATGCTGTGGGGATGTTTTTCAGCCGCAGGGACTGCAGGATCGAGGGAAAGGTGAATGGAGAAAAATACACAGAGATCCTTGATGAATACCTGCTCCAGAGAGCCCAGGACCTCAGACTGGGGTGAAGGTTCACCTTCCAACAGGACAGCAACACTAAGCACAAAGCCAAGGCAATGCAGGAGTGGCTTCGGGACAAGTCTCAGAATGTCCTTGAGTGGCCAAGCCAGAGACTGGACTTGAACCTGATCGAACATCTCTGGAGAGACCTGCAAATAGCTGTGTAGCCATGCTCCCCACCAACCTGACAGAGCTTTAGAGGATCTTCCCCCATCTTCCCATCTTCCCATATACAGGTGTGCCAAGCTTGTAGCGCCATGCCCAATAAGAATCAATGCTGTATCGCTACCAAAGGTGCTTCAAGATAGTACTGAGTAAAGGGTCTAAATACATATGTAAATGTGATATTTATTTATTTTTATTTATAATTATCAATTTTATAGCATGTGAAGATCAGAAGGATTTGTAGTGTCTTCAAATTAGTTATACCAAGATGGCATAGCAGTTCAGACGTCTTTTGTCCTCGTCTTGTCGTGTCCCGTATATATATATATATATTTACAACTTTTTTCATACATTTTTTAATTTAAATTTTCCATAAACTCATCCTCAAAACACTCTCCTACAACCCGCCTCACCAATTTATATTTATAAAAAAGTATAAAAAAGTATTATTTACCTCAAGTCTGTAATCATCCAAGAAGCTAGCCAGAAACTCCAAACTCCAAGAAGCTAGCCAGAAACTAGCCAGAAGCTAACCAGAAACTAGCCAGAAGCTAGCCAGGAGCTAGCCAGGAGCTAATCCGGAAGCTAATCACAAGCTGGGTCAGGAGCTGGCCGGAAGCTGGCCAGAAGCTAGCCAGGAGCAAGCCAGAAGCTAATCCAGAGGCTAATCGGAAGCTAGTTGGAGTTTTCGTCGATTCCGGAGCGAGCATCGGTTGTTCCGGAGTTAGCCAGCTGAGGAGTTCCATCAATCACTCCTGGGCTGCGGTCACCTGTACAGACCTGTTTTGCTGCCTGCGCGGAGCCCCGCCGGGCCTTCACGGCTGAACTGCCGACGTTGTCTACCCGAGGGAGTTATCCGTCTGGTTCCTCCATCGCGACGTTGCCTTTACATTTAAGGGCGCCCATCTGCGGCCTGCTAGCCATTAGCTGTCTTATCGGCTGCTATCTGAATAGATAATCGGACAATTTATTTATTTATTTTTATTGTTATTGTAATTTTTTCTTCTTCTGGGCCTCTAGCTATATCTATTGTTTTTGTTGTTGTTGTGTGATTTGGATTGGTCCCCTCTACCACACGGAACCCCACTAATCTACTGACGGAGCGCAAGAGGTGGCAAATAACAGACGTCCATCCTATGCTAGCTTGCTACCGATGGCCTGGCTGGCTGTCTGGATCGCCGTGACCCCCAACCAACCTCTCCACTCTGGACCCTTTTGATCACTCGACTAAGCATGCCTCTCCTTAATGTCAATATGCCTTGTGCATTGCTGTTCTGGTTAGTGTTTATTGGCTTATTTCACTGTAGAGCCTCTAGTCCTGCTCACCATACCTTATTCAACCTATTAGTTCCACCACCCACACATGCAATAACATCTCCTGGTTTCAATGATGTTTCTAGAGACAATATCTCTCTCTTCATCACTCAATACCTAGGTTTACCTCCACTGTATTCACATCCTAACATACCTTTGTCTGTACATTATACCTTGATGCTATTTTATCGCCCCCAGAAACCTCCTTTTACTCTCTGTTCCAGACGTTCTAGACGACCAATTCGTATTGCTTTCAGCCACACCCTCATTCTACTCCTCCTCTGTTCCTCTGGCGATGTAGAGGTGAATCCAGGCCCTACAGTGCCTTGCTCCACTCCTATTCCCCAGGCGCTCTCTTTTGACGACTTCTGTAACCGTAATAGCCTTGGTTTCATGCATGTTAACATTAGAAGCCTCCTCCCTATGTTTGTTCTATTCACTGCTTTAGCACACTCTGCCAACCCGGATATTCTAGCTGTGTCTGAATCCTGGCTTAGGAAGACTACCAAAAATTCCGAAATTTTAATTCCAAACTACAACCTGTCCAGACAAGATAGAACTGCCAAAGGGGGCGGTGTTGCAATCTACTGCAAAGATAGCCTGCAGAGTTCTGTCCTACTATCCAGGTCTGTACCCAAACAATTTGAACTTCTACTTTTAAAAATCCACCTCTCTAAAAACAAGTCTCTCACCGTTGCAGTCTGCTATAGACCACCCTCTGCCCCCAGTTGTGCTCTGGACACCATATGTGAACTGATTGCCCCCCATCCATCTTCAGAGCTCGTGCTGCTAGGCGACCTAAACTGGAACATGCTTAACACCCCAGCCATCCTACAATCTAAACTTGATGCCCTCAATCTCACACAAATTATCAATGAAACTACCAGGTACCTCCCCAAAGCCTTAAACACGGGCACCCTCATAGATATCATCCTAACAAACTTGCCCTCTAAATACACCTCTGCTGTCTTCAACCAAGATCTCAGAGATCACTGCCTCATTGCCTGCATCCGTAATGGGTCAGCGGTCAAACGACCCCCACTCATCACTGTAAAACGCTCCCTGAAACACTTCAGCGAGCAGGCCTTTCTAATCGACCTGGCCGGGGTATCCTGGAAGGATATTGATCTCATCCCGTCAGTAGAGGATGCCTGGATATTTTTTTTAAATGCCTTCCTAACCATCTTAAATAAACATGCCCCATTCAAGAAATTTAGAACCAGGAACAGATATAGCCCTTGGTTCTTCCCAGACCTGACTGCCCTTAACCAACACAAAAACATCCTATGGCGTTCTGCATTTGCATCAAACAGCCCCCGTGATATGCAGCTGTTCAGGGAAGCTAGAAACCATTATACACAGGCAGTTAGAAAAGCCAAGGCTAGCCTTTTCAAGCAGAAATTTGCTTCCTGCAACACTAACTCAAAAAAGTTCTGGGACACTGTAAAGTCCATGGAGAATAAGAACACCTCCTCCCAGCTGCCCACTGCACTGAAGATAGGAAACACTGTCACCACTGATAAATCCACCATAATTGAGAATTTCAATAAGCATTTTTCTACGGCTGGCCATGCTTTCCACCTGGCTACTCCTACCCCGGTCAACAGCACTGCACCCCCCACAGCAACTCGCCCAAGCCTTCCCCATTTCTCCTTCTCCCAAATCCGTTCAGCTGATGTTCTGAAAGAGCTGCAAAATCTGGACCCCTACAAATCAGCCGGGCTAGACAATCTCTTTCTATTTAAAATTATCTGCCGAAATTGTTGCCACCCCTACTACTAGCCTGTTCAACCTCTCTTTCGTGTCGTCTGAGATCCCCAAAGATTGGAAAGCAGCTGCGGTCATCCCCCTTTTCAAAGGGGGGGACACTCTTGACCCAAACTGCTACAGACCTATATCGATCCTACCATTTCTAAGGTCTTCGAAAGCCAAGTCAACAAACAGATTACCGACCATTTCATTACTGTGCAGAATCTCACCATACCTTCTCTGCTATGCAATCTGGTTTCAGAGCTGGTCATGGGTGTATTTACTTTCTGCCACCATGGCAACTCTCCTTTTTGCCTTTAATGCATGCCTCCCTTATCTCACCTCATTTGATCACATCAAAGCATCCTTCACTATATACCCTTGTAAAACTGACCATCCTACTTGTTTATACTGTATTATTGACTGTATGTTTGTTTTGCTGGTCACCATAATGTCCAGCAGGTATATCTCTCTAGTCACCCCCAAAACCAATAACTCTGTTCTCTCCTGCCAATGACTGGAACGAACGTTGTATGTGTCGAACTGCTTTTTGTGTTTTCGTTATATATTTGGTTAGACCAGGGTTTTATTGTATTGTATTTTCGTATTGGGGTTTGTAGTGTTTGGGATGACATGGGTTTATTGTATTGTAACTCGTATTGGGGTTGTATGTGGGAACTGTTATTTAGGTAGGTTGGTTTTCGAGAACTTTTCTCAATTCGTTTATCTTGGGTTTATTTAGTTGAGTATAGTTTTTCGCGCAATTGTAAAATCTGAGAACTTGTTCTCAACTTGCCATTAGGCTACTTGCAGTTTAAATAAATTATTAGGTAAAATACAAAAAAACCACAAAAAAAAAAATAACTACTTATGTATCCAAACAGGGAAATTATGACAGTCATGCTGACAGTTATTTTTGACAACAATCATGATAATCTTTCATTTTATCGGTAGACATGTTGGAGAGGTTAAATGATTAAATGACAAATTTGTATGGTTATTAGAAGCTATTTCCTTATTAAGACAAAATAATGAACTGTCCTGGCAAAGACTATGCTGGTTTGGAGAAGATGGCACTGACAGAACAGACAATGGCCAAAGTGTTAAGACTTATTAGCATATTGGAAGATCACATTCAACAAGATCTGTTTTCATCGTTACTTGTCAAAACTTGGCACTAGAAACATGCCATTTTATGCATTGTGGGCTGGGTTACAATCCTGGATGGGAGACCAAAGGGTAGGTGTAGATATAGAAATGATCCAGTAGGAGATGCTGCCCAGCCTATAGTTGTTTTCTGAAGTGGATATAATGTGGAAGATCTGAAGTGGTTTTAAAGGTACACATTCAATATATTTTTTACAAGGTTTGTTTATGTTGAAATGTGATCATGATGACATAATCCTGTGGTTTAAATTTCACCCTCGATACAATGTTGATGACCAAGATACAATATGTTGACAATGTTGATTCAACCAGTTTGTGCCCAAATGGGTACTTGTTGGGATGTGTGATTGTCTCAACTGGTTAGCTTGTTGTATTTTGTCTGTATGTGCATTGGAATGTGTGTAGTTCACCATGACAATTTTTATGCTGTCAGATTAGCCAGCTGTGCTGCTCAGCAGGAAACAGACAAATGTTGGTGTCAACTGTCTTCCTAAGAAGCTCATGGCTAGATTGACCTCAGAGTTAGTGTCAGAAAACGTAAAAAGAGAGAACTGCTGATGGGGTGTTTGAATAGTTGAAGATGTGTGTGCAGGGGGTAGCTCTATCTCTCTTTCCAGAAATAGGAAAGTATGAGAGGCGGTCTGAAGAATGGGGGTTGGCTCATCAGTGCCAGGCCTCATATTTGCAATTAGTGAGGAGGGTTAGTTTTGATAAAATCTCAGCCCTTATTCTTTGCTCAAGAGGACTTTTTCATGTAGGTGTGTTTGTCTGATAATCACTGTTTTTCGGCCATGCTTCCCCCAATCAAATCTTTAGAGCACTCTCTCTGCAATTGATTTGTAACAGTCACAGTCTTGGGCACCTTGGCGATGATGGAGCATGCAGCTAATGACCATACATTGGGAGATTGCGATGGGAACGTGATAAAGACGTGTTGTCTGTCGTTTGTGATCCGCCCTAATGGCTGTCCTCTATTTTGACTTCAGTTGCTGCTGGGGAAATAAAATGAAGCCTAGGCCGCTTGGCAGATGGTAATCCCGTCTCCCAGCGGTATAGTTGACTTCTTGATGTACAGTATAAAGATTATTAGAAGACTGGGATTGGGAATCAGTCATTACACTAATTTAAAGGCTTCGGTTCGGTTGGCTTTACTCACAGATGCAATTTAGATTTCTTACTTTTAAAGTTTGCGGTTTAATGATACAAAAATAATGAAAACGCTGGCAGATCCACTAAGAAAACATCAAGATTCGGCTGTAACTACTGTACGCTCTGTGGCTCACAATCAGTGGAGTGTAGACATAAATTATAAATCAGACGTGTCTGTATGGTACTAATGTGATTAGCTGTGCTGAAATCAAAGGTCAGTCAGACTAGGAGATTCACAACAGTGAAAATACCAATTAAGTGTTTGTAAAAATGTGGTTTTCAAATTGCGCTTAATGTAATAGTTTTTTAATTGAAGTTCACAGTCACACTTTTGGAACTGATTTTCAGAGCTAGGCTATCACTTTGACAGCGATCTAGGCTACACTTGCAATATATACTGAACAAAAATATAAATGCCACATGCAACAATTTAAATTATTTTACTGAGTTACAGTTCATATAAGGAAATCAGTCAATTGAAATAGAATCAGTAGGCCCTAATCTATGCATTTCACATGACTGGGAAGACGCACAGCCATTGGTGGGTTTGGGAGGGCATAGGACTACCAACTTGGAAGCCAGGCCCACCCATTTGTGAGCCAGGCCCAGCCAATCAAAATATATTTTTTCCCAGTGGTGTAAAGTACTGAAGTAAAAATACTTTAAAGTACTGCTTATGTAGTTTTGTAGTATGTGTGCTTGACTATTTATAATTAATACAACTTTTAATTTTACACTACATTCCTGAAAAAAATATTGTAGTTTTTACTCCATACATTTTCACTGACACCCAAAAGTACTCCTTACATTTGGAGTGCTTAGCAGGACAGGAACATGGTCCAATTCATGCACTTATCAAGATCACTTCCCTGGTCATCCCTACTGGCTCGGATCTGATGGACTTACTAAATGCAAATACTTTGTTTATAAACTACATCTGAGTGTTGGCCCTGGCTGTCCGTACATTTTTTAAACAACAAAATGGTGGTGTCTAGTTTACTTACTATAAGGAATTTGAAATGACTTGTACTTGTACTTGATGTTTGACAAAACTGCACATTTTAGTGGCCTTTTATTGTCCCCACACAAGGTGCACCCGTGTAATGATCATGCAGTTTAATCAGCTGCTTGATATGCCACACCTGTCAGGTGGATGGATTATCTTGGCAAATGAGAAATGATCACTAACAGTGATGTAAACCATTTTCTGCACAACATTTGAGAGAAATAAGCTTTTTGTGCTTATGGAACATTTATGGGATCTTTTATTTCAGCTCATGAAACATGGAACCAATACTTTACATGTTGCGTTTGGAGTTTTGTTCAGTATAGACATATATTTGATTTCTACAGTACCTGTTAATTAAAGGATAAAAAACACTAGGCCTTGGTCTACAGGTGTATGAAGGCCACATCACTATGCAAGCCAGCATAATGTGACTTGCAGGCCTCATGTGACTTGCAGCCATACAGTTTTTGAATCAGCTGTTGTGGCTGTTGGCACTGTGATCTTAACCTAGAACATTGGCTGAGTCAAAAATGGCAACCTACTCAGAAGTAGTACACTACACTCTTAGAAAAAAGGTGCTAAGTAGAACCATATAGGGTTCTTTGGTTTGTCCCCATAGGGGAATTCTTTTCTGGCTAGGGTTCTACCTAAAACCTTTTTATCTTCTAAAGTTTCTTCAAAGAACTTTCTATGAACTGTTTTACTAAGAACCCTTTCATCTGTGAAGGGTTCTTCCTAGAGCTTCCACCAGCCTTATTATCCAATACAATTACACTCTTTATGACAATACATTACACATACGATAAGGAATTCTTTGAGGGTTTCTTTTGATGTTTACCCTAACACGGTGTTGTTAGGAAACTCCTGATTCACATGTCACATCAGGCCTGCAAGTCACATTATGCTGGCTTACATAGTGACGTGTAATTCCTATTGAAATCCAGCCCGATGGAGTATATCCAACAATTGGAACTTTTAATCACTCTCAACCTGCATTCAGAATGAGGGTTGGGAAGATTGAATGGAACTACCTAAATCATCTAAACTGGAACAACCATTTCAGTGACGTGTTCAAAAACTACTAACAGAAAATGTACGTTATTTGTCTTTGTGTAGCATAATATTAATCAACCAATCAATGAAAAACCAAGATATTGAAATAACAATTCTGAAAATGAACCTGCAATTGAGCATGCTGGGAAATTTGACAATGATGGGCGTGGTTTTGAGTGTTTAACTCTACACAGTAAAAATTACACAATCACACTCAAATCTGGGGTTCTTTACACCACTGAGTTTTAATTTAACTCCTTAATCAACACCAGAAATGTTACACTGAAAAATGAACACTAGGTTATACTGGCCAATTGGCTTTGTACCATACTAAGGCCGTGCCGGTTCACACATCCTTCGTTGTATGCTCCTACTGTCTATTCAATAAAATCAAAGATAATACTAGTTTGAAAGACATACATTATGGCAAAGATATCAACCATTTCAGTACTGAATGTAAAACGATTAAGGGAGTACTATATATATATTCCCATATAGGTACAGTTAAAAATATTCTGATGCCTATATTTTTTATTAACTTTAACATCAGGAATGTTCCTTCCAAAGAATGCTTGCTTTCCAGTAATCATCCAATAACCTTCCTTCCAAAAACAGTTCTTAGGATGTTAAAGGTTCTAGGTAGAACCTTTTGCCTTACAAAGAACGCTTGTCTTCCAAAAAGGGTTCTTCAGATGAAAACAGTTATTGGTAGAATCCTATCCCTCTGCAAAGAACCCTTTTCGAACCCTTTCTTTCTAAGAGTGTAGATAAGGAATATAGTTCCATTTGGGAAGCACAGAGTGTTCTAGAAGGTTTCTGATCTGACCTGATCATTGATGGGACAGGAGCCCCAGACTGACTGGAGGTGTACTAATCCAATGGCCTCAGAGAAAAGGTGAGAAAAATCAATACATCTCTCACCATCTCTCTCTCTCTCTCTCTCTCTCTCTCTCTCTCTCTCTCTCTCTCTCTCTCTCTCTCTCTCTAGCTCTCTCATGATCTTAAGCTTGAGCTCTTTCTGTCTCGCACACACAAACACACACGTTTATTATTCACATAGTTTTCCAGGGATTTGGGAAATGGTCTACAGTAATCATACTACATTGATAACTAGCTTTAATATTACTGTAACTGGGTTTGGGCTTTTGTAAGGAACACATTTTGTAGGGCTAGCTCTTTTCTGTATTACAAACAGGAAATGACACGAGCTGTGACAGTCTATTTTATTTTGTTCTAAATTACCACTCAATGGGTAATGAGCATTCAGAACCCAGCAAGTGCAGAGCTCAGCCTTTTCTTTATAAAGAATGGAGGGGAAAAGCAATTCAACTAAAACCTTAATTTCACTTTTTCCACTGTTGTACCATTAAATATAAGACAGTTGCCTGATTCTGTCACAGCACAATCCATTTATAGCAGTATGAATAAAACATTTAGACACCTTTTTGTAGAGGTTGGCATTTTGCTCTGCAAATGACCATAGAATGTCACAGAAGAGGGGGTTGATTCCTCTTATTCGGGTTCTAAGCACACAATCTGTCAAAAGTCATTTACAACATCTTTTAAACTACAGTAGTAGGTAGTTAAGTCATTTACCTTGACACATTTACATATTTAGCTAATCGCCAATTGGGTAGCATTATGTGCCATTATGGACTATTCTGTCCCGCTTTAAATTGTGTGCAGCTTATAAAGGCTTCAGAAAGCATTCATGAAGCTTTCATAAACACTACATACATGTGTCACAAATGATATATAGCCATATGTCACACTCTATAAAGGGTTAATAAATGTGGCATAACTGTGTGAAATAACCACCAATGTCAAATTAGACATAAACCTGTGCTTTATAAAGGATGGCATAAGCATCACTTGATAAAGGCTTTATTAATCATATTTAATTGAGGCTTCACAAAGCATTTATAACCTTGTCATGAATCTTGGTAGAGCATTGAAATGCCAGGATAATGGGTTTCGAATAACCGGAACCACCCATACGTAAACATTTATGCACACATGACTGTAAGTCGCTTTGGATAAAAGCGTCTGCTAAATTGTATATATTATGTAATATCACTCTAAAACATTTATAGGATGGCCCAACCTCTTTTCCTCTTGGGTGCATAGCTAATATTGGATCTGACTTCAACTTCCCCCCCAAAAGTCTAACTTGCTGCCTAATTCAGATTTGTTTTCCAAAATTATGTTTTTCCCGATTTTGGATTTCCCACATTTTAATCTGGTTTTCCCTCAGTTTTTATCAAACTTCTTTAATAGAAGAACAACAAAATTATATTTTCTGTGTTCACAACAATGCATAAACTACATCAGGTGAAAATGTCTCAGAAACATCATTTATTTGGTTTAATTGCCCTTTAATTCAGTGTGCATGCCCTGCACTATTGTTTGGTTAGCGGTGTTTCTGTAGCACAGTGATGAGTTCGCAAATGTCACGCCCTGACCATAGAGCTTTTTATTCTCTATGTTGGATAGGTCGGGGTGTGGCTAGGGTGGGTCATCTAGGTAATTATATTTCTATGTTGGCCTGGTATGGTTCCCAATCAGAGGCAGCTGTTGACACGCGCCTCCACAGTCCAGTACGTCCTGTGCCTCCTCCCCGCACTGAGGTGCGCATCACCAGCCCGGTCCCACCTGTACCGGCCCCACGCATCAGGCCTCCAGTGCGCCTCCACAGTCCAGAGCTTCCGGCGACAGTTCCCAGTCCAGAGCATCCATTGAAGATGAGGTATCCGCGAGTGGAGTGGGTACTTCGCCCCGCACAGGAGCCGCCCCCGATGCCCACCCGGACCTCCCCTTATTTATTTAGGTTTTGCGGTCGGAGTCTTTTCCCCTTTGTGCTTTGTGGGATCTTGACCATCTATAGTTACCTGTGAGCACTATTGTTGCTTCACGTTTCGTTTTGTGATTTATTGTTTTCTTTGAGTTTCACTTCCTAATAAAGAGAATGAAACCATACCATGCTGCATCTTGGTCCACTCACACCTCCGACTGCACCTGCGGGTGTCTTCCTGGGCTGCGTCCCAAATACCACCCTATTTCCTATATAGTGCAGTACTTTTGACCAGGGCCTGTCCATCTCTACTGAGCATATCTGCATAAGGCCTGTCCTCTGCCTGGCATTTTTCTTTCTCTCACTCACACAGACCTGTCATTTCCCAAATGCATGGGTCCCCTGAGGAGGGTCACCGGGGATTAAACAGTGCACCAGAAGGGGATTAAGAACACAGTCTGACAGACTGGTCTACACACTCATTCCAAAGTCGGTAACACTTTATAAACCATTGCTAGAATGTTTGTAAAGAGTTGACTTACCATTTATGAATCATTGTTCCTAAATGTGTACATGCCAATAAACAATCAAAGTAATTTACGCATTTATAAACACATTATTTCTAAATGATTTACAAGGTGTTTAATGGTAGTGTGTTATTAATAATGTACTACTATTGTACTTTTAAACAAGTTATAAAGGAGTTATTATCAACTCATAAGATTACTTATAAGGTATTTTAAAATGGTCACCCTGTACGTACATACATATTTATAAATCTATTGCATTAACTTCTTGATTGAACAATTTTAGCTAGATATTTTATAAGGTTAAAAACTGCAGCCACTAACAAAGGCCTGATAAATCACAAGTGATCAGCAACATCAGCAACTTGAACCAAAAGCATATGTGCAGTGCTATATCGTTGTTTAACACAAGAATAGCCAGGCCTCAACGAATACATATAGCCACTATTTTAACAGTCAAATAAATCAATTGAATAAACGCCATCACATGCAAATCAAGTTTATTGTTTAGGCAGTTCTTCAGAAACATTATTATATGAAGAAAATGTATTTCAAAAGAACATAATATCATATTTTGAGTGTAATAATGTTATTGTGTTTCGCCAAAACTCAACATGAAGTTCAGTCTGTCTTAAAGTCGAAACGGTCCAATACAAATATGTTTTCACAGCGGTGACGGACAGGAGATATGGCTTAAAAACGTACCTCAATCCAGAGATGGAAGGTGTCGCTGTACTCCTAAATGATCCCATTATCCAAGCCGCAAAATAAAAAAGATTGAAATACTGCTTGTTTTTCAATAAACTGACTTTTATTTATCAGCATGCTAGGCTGGCTAATGCTAAAGCAACCCAATGGATTACACAACCCTTCTTGCAACAAATTTAGATTAGGGGCTGCAAATTAGTAAATGGTTTATAAGGATCTACATTAATAATCAAATGAGCTATTTGTGCATGTACTCACATTTTAAATAAACTCATTTACATTACATAAATATACCATTCATGAAATATATGAATGCATAAATATGTATATATATAAATGGTGAAAAAAAGGTTAAAAAAAAGGTATGACTTAATAATAATCTTATGACTTGACAAAATTTCCTTGAGTTCAAATCTATTGTATTTTTTCACATACTTTGTAGACAACATGTGTTGACTACCAGTTAAATGCTTACTTAATAAGGATCCTTTTTCCAACAATGCTGAGTTAAAGATAAAAATGATTACAAATAAATTAATAGTGAAAAAAGGAATAAATACAAAGTGAATAACATTTTTTTTGTAACAATAACACACATAATGTGTATATATAAACTCAACAAAAAAAGAAACATCCCATTTTCAGGACTCTGTCTTTCAAAGCTAATTCAAAAAATCCATTTAACTTCACAGATCTTCAATGTAAAAGGTTTACACACTGTTTCCCATGCTTGTTCAATGAACATGCACAGTTAATGAACATGCACCTGTGGAATGATCGTTAAGACACTAAAGACTTAGGACACTAAAGAGGCCATTCTACTGACTCTGAAAAGCACCAAAAGAAAGATGCCCAGGGTCCCTGCTCATCTGTGTGAACATGCCTTAGGCATGCTGCAAGGAGGCATGAGGACTGCAGATGTGGCCAGGGCAATAAATTGCAATGTCTGTACTGTGAGACACCTGGGACAGCGCTACAGGGAGACAGGACGGACAGCTGATTGTCCTTGCAGTGGCAGAACACGTGTAACAACACCTGCACAGGATCGGTACATCTGAACATTACACCTGCGGGACAGGCACAGGATGGCAACAACAACTGACCGATTTACACCAGGAATGCACAATCCCTCCATCAGTGCTCAGATAGACTGAACTTAGGGCTTGGAGGCTTGTTGTAAGGGAGGACTTCACCAGACATCACCGGCAACAACGTCGCCTTTGGGCACAAACCCACCGTCGCTGGACCATACACCCCTGGTTTAGTCTCACCAGGGGTGATGGTCGGATTGAAGTTCATCGTCAAAGGAATGAGGGTTACACTGAGGCCTGTACTCTGAAGCGGGATCTATTTGGAGGTGGAGGGTCTGTCATGGTCTGGTGCAGTGTGTCACAGCATTATCAGACTGAGCTTGTTGTCATTGCAGGCAATTTCAACGCTGTGCATTACAAGGAAGACATCCTCCTTCCTCAAGTGGTACCCTTCCTGCAGGCTCATCCTGACATGACACTCTAGCATGACAATGCCACCAGCCATACTGCTCGTACTGTGTCTTGATTTCCTGCAAGACAGGAATGTCAGTGTTCTGCCATGGCCAGCGAAGTGCCCGGATCTCAATCCCATTGAGCACGTCTGGGATTTGTTGGATCGGAGGGTAAGGGTGAGGGCCATTCAACCCAGAAATGAAGGAACTTCCAGGTGCATTGGTGGAAGAGTGGAGTAACATCTCACAGAAGAACTGGGAAATCTGGTGCAGTCCATGAGCAGGAGATGCACTGCAGTACTTAATGCAGTAGGTGGCTACACCAGATACTGACTGTTAATTTTGATATTTACCCCCCCCCCCCTTGTTCAGGGACACATTATTCCATTTCTGTTAGTATGTGGAACATGTTCAGTTTATGTCTCAGTTGTTGAAACTTGTAATGTTCTTACAAATATTTACACATGTTAATTAAGTTTGCTGAAAATAAATGCAGTTGACAGTGAGAGGATATTTATTTTTTTGCTGAGTTTATATATACAGTTTAAGCCGGAAGTTTACATACACTAAGGTTGGAGTCATTAAAACTCGTTTTTCAACCACTTGTTAAAAAACTATAGTTTTGTCAAGTCGGTTAGGACATCTACTCTGTGCATGACACAAGTACTTTTTCCAAAAATTGTTTACAGACATATTATTTCACCTATAATTCACTGTATCACAACTCAAGTGGGTCAAAAGTTTGCATACAATAAGTTGACTGTGCCTTTAAACAGCTTTGAAAATTATGTCATGGTTTAGAAGCCTCTGATAGGCTAATTGTCATATTTTGAGTCAATTGGAGGTGTACCTGTGGATGTATTTCAAGGCCTAACTTCAAACTCAGTGTCTCTTTGCTTGACATCATGGGGAAAAAAATCAGCCAAGACCAAAGAACAAAAATTGTAGACCTCCATAAGTCTGGTTCAACCTTGGGAGCAATTTCCAAATGCCTGAAGGTACCACGTTCATCTGTACAAACAATAGTACGCAAGTATAAAAACCATGGGACCAAGCAACTGTCATACCGCTCAGGATGGAGACGTGTTCTGTCTCCTAGAGATGAACATACTTCGGTGTGAAAAGTGCAAATCAATCCCAGAACAACAGCAAAGGACCTTGTGAAGATGCTGGAGGAAACAGGTACAAAAGTATCTATATCCACATTAAAACAAGTCCTATATCGACATAACCTGAAAAGCCACTCAGCAAGGAAGAAGCCATTGCTCCAAAACTGTCATAAAAAAGCCAGACTATGGTTTGCAACTGCACATGGGGACAAAGATCGTACGTTTTGGAGAAATGTCCTCTGGTCTGATGAAACAAAAATAGAACTGTTTGGCCATAATGGCCATTATTATGTTTGGAGGAAAAGGGGGGAGGCTTGCAAGCCGAAAAACACCATCCCAACCGTGAATCACGGAGTGCCAGCATCATGTTGTGATATTGCTTTGATGCAGGAGGGACTGGTGCACTTCACAAAGTTACTTTCAGACATGAAGGTCAGTCAATATGTAAAATGTTAAGAAATGCAGTTAAGTGCAGTCTCAAAAACCATCATGCGCTATGATGAAACTGGCTCTCATGAGGACCGCCACAGGAATGGAAGACCAAGAGTTACCTCTGCTGCATAGCATAAGTACATTAGATTTACCATCCTCAGAAATTGCAGCCCAAATAAATGCTTCACAGGGTTCAAGTAACAGACACATCTCAACATCAACTGTTCAGAGGAGACTGTGAATCAGCCCTTCATGGTCGAATTGCTGCAAAGAAACCACTTCTAAAGGAAACTAATAATAAGAAGAGAGTTTCTGTGCCCAAGAAACACAAGTAATGGACATTAGACCGGTGGAAATTTGTCCTTTGGCCTGGAGCCCAAACTTGAGATCTTTGGTTCCAACCGCCGTGTCTTTGTGAGATGCGGTGGGGGTGAACGAATGATCTCTGCATGTGTATTTCCCACTGTAATGCATGGCAGAGGAGGTGCTATGGTGTGGGGGGTGCTTTGCTGTTGACACTGTTTGTGATTTATTTATAATTCAAGGCACAGTTAACCAGCATGGCTACCCACAGCATCCTGCAGCGATACGCCATCCCATCTGGTTTGCACCTCCAGGCTGAGTCAGTGCTATTTTACCAAGAAGGAGAGTGATGGAGTGCTGCTTCAGATGACCTGCCATCCACAATCCCCCGACCTCAACCCAATTGAGATGGTTTAAGATAAGTCTGACTGCAGACTGAAGAAAAATCAGCCAACAAGTGCTCAGCATTTGTGGGAACTCTTTCAAGACAAGTGAAGCTGGTTAAGAGAATGCCAAGAGTGTGCAAAGCTGTCAACAAGTTAAAGGGTGGCTATTTGAAGAATCTCAAAAATATATTTTGATTTGTTTAACACTTTTTTGGTTACTTCATGATACCATGTGTGTTATTTCATAGTTTTGATGTATTCACTACTATTCTACAATGTAGAAAATAGTACAATTAAGAAAAACCCTTGAGGTGGTCTAAAACGTTTGACCAGTAGTGTGTATATACTGTATATATATACACAGTTGAAGTCGGAAGTTTACATACACCTTAGCCAAATACATGACGTTTTTCACAATTATTGATATTTAATCCTATTAAGAATTCCATGTCTTAGGTCAGTTACGATCACCACTTCATTTTAAGAATGTGAAATGTCAGAATAGAGAGAATGATGTATTTCAGCTTTTAGTTCTTTCATCACGTTCCCAGTGGATCAGAGGTTTACATACACTCAATTAGTATTTGCCTTTAAATTGTTTAGTTTGGGTCAAACGTGTTGGATAGCCTTCAACAAGCCTCCTACAATAAGTTGGGTGAATTTTGGTCCATTCCTCCTGACAGAGCTGGTTTAACTGAGTCAGGTGTGTAGGCCTCCTTGCTCGCACACGCTTTTTCAGTTCTGTCCGCAAATGTTCTACTGAAACGTCTGCAACCACAGGCCTTTCAGAGGGTTGTGCGGTCAGACTAACGCATCACTGGGAGCAGATGTCCTTCAGAACATCTACAGCACCCGGTGTCACAGGAAGGCCAAGAAGATCATAAAGGATCTCACCCAGCTGGGCCACTGCCTGTTCACCCCGCTATCAGAAGGCGAGGTCAGTACAGGTGCATCCAAGGTGAGACCGAGAGACTGAAAAACAGCTTCTATCTCAAGGCTATCAAATTGTTAAATATCCATCACTCTCCGGCCCCCACCCAGAACCCTGCCGTGAACTTAGTCACTGTCACTAGCCGACTACCAACCAGTTGCTCATCCCTGCACCTTAGAGGCTGCTGCCCTATGTATATAGACATGGAACAGTGGTTACTTTAATCATGTTTATTTACGGTTTTACCCATTTCATGTGTATACACTGTATTCTAGTCAAGGTTGAAAATCACTGAGGTCTTCAGTAGGGGCCATTCTACTGTCAATGTTTGTCTATGGAGATTGCATGGCTTTGTGCTCGATTTTATACACCTGTCAGCAACGGGTGTGGCTGAAATAGCCAAATCCACTAATTTGAAGGTGTGTCCTAACTATTTTTATATACACTACCTTTCAAAAGTTTGGGGTCACTTAGAAATGTCCTTGTTATGAAAGAAAAACATATTTTTTGTTAAAATAACGTCAAATTGATCAGAAATACAGTGTAGACATTGTTAATGTATTAAATGACTATTATAGCTGGACACAGCAGATTTATTATGGAATATCTACATAGGCGTACAGAGGCCCATTATCAGCAACCATCACTCCTGTGTTCAAATGGCACGTTGTGTTAGCTAATCCAAGGTTATAAAAGGATAATTGATCATTATAAAACCCTTTTGTAATTATGTTAGCACAGCTGAAACTGTTTTTCGGATAAAAGAAGCAATAAAACTGGCCTTCTTTAGACTAGTTGAGTATCTGGAGCATCAGCATTTGTGGGTTTGATTACAAGCTCAAAATGACTAGAAACAAAGATCTTTCTTCTGAAACTCATCAGTCTATTCTTGTCCTGAGAAATGAAGGCTATTCCATCTGAGAAATTAAGGCTATTCCATGCGAGAAATTGCCAAGAAACTAAAGATCTCCTACAATGCTGTGTACTACTCCCTTCAAAGAACAGTGCAAACTGGCTCTAAACAAAATAGAAAGAGGAGTGGGAGGACCCGGTGCACAGCTGAGGACAAGTACGTTAGAGTGTCTAGTTTGAGAAACAGACGCCTCACAAGTCCTCGACGGGCAGCTTGTGACGGCTCTGAATTTGTCTGAACCGTCTCAGTGCTTCTCCTTCAGTTAGGGCGCTTTTCCTTTAATTCTCAACGAAAGTAGGGTTGTGATGGAGACATGAGGATGTGTTCAACCCTCAGTTCCGAAGCATCTTTACTCCATTTGTATTGTTGTATGCAAAAGTGTGCTTTGTAGCCTAGTTGCAAGTTTAACCAGGATCGGATCCACTCATTGCTTACTTTGTGATACACATCTCAGTTGTTCTCCTCTGGTTCTTCGTGGCCTTTCTCATTCCCTCCCAAACCAAAAGGAGAAATCAATATGTTCTCTGGTAGGCACAACCTATCTGGCACCCCTACAAACAACAACCTCAAGTCAAAACTGTTACATCAAAAATGGCACCCCAGATGGTACATCTCAACATTGAGAAATAACCAAAGCAAATCTTTTTGTGTGGAATTAAAACAATGGATTCACCCCAAGAAAATGTGCTCATCCATATCATACCTGTCAATGGGAATACACACAGTCATTCTGACCATCGAGCTGACAAAACAAATCATAATGTGAATGAAGATAATGGAGTTGATTTGGGCCAGAGCCCTGTGAACCTGAATGCTCGGTCTTGACCACAGGCCACATGAGGTCTAACTAGTTACTCACTTATTGACATGGACCTGTGTGGAAGTACTGAGCTAGCCCTCTCTCTGACACCCAACCTTCCTCTGGTTGATCACCAGAGGTTGTAGTCTTACAACTTCAAGGTGATATCCTTGATATTCGACGGACTCAAGAACATCTCCAAAACTCTAATCCACCATCAATTCAAATGTCTGAGGGAAGAGCAACAACAGAGTGCAATGGAATTCAGAGACTCAAGGAGCACTCTAACACACACGCTGACAGAGCTCAGTGAGAGCGGAAGACGGGAAATTACTGGTACCATTGACAGGTAGTTTGACTACCAAAGAAACCAACTCACTGCCACTCTCCAGTGGCGCCTGCAACATCACCACACTGAGGTCCTCAAGGACGGTAATTCTGTTTTTTTCTCCCCTGGTTAACACTGTAGCCCACTTGCAGTCAGAGCTCTCTAAATGTGGTAAAATGTTGGATGACGTGTCTGTTGACATGGCCTTCATTAGGCACAACTGCTTGCACATTTCTTCTCTGGTGTCCACTTCAGTTCAGACCATTGAGAGGCAAGCTGGCACCTCAGGAGAGACGAGGCCATACTGCAGCCAACCCTTGCAGGACGCAATCCACCTTGCATCCTGGTGTTCATTTTCATGGTCTGATAACTCTGTCACCCTCTACTTCTTCAACCCTTCCTAGCTCTCTTATTCATGATGATTTGAGTAGACGTCATGTGGGGGCAATGCCCATTAAATGGCAATTTCCCACCTTTCGGAAAAAGGATGACAGTCTTGATCTTCTAATGTATCTGGAAAATGTTGTGACTTTCTTGCCCTCAATCCCCTGGCTGACGAAGAACTCCTTGCCACATTAAGGAATGTGTTGCATGGGATAGCTCGAGACTGGTGGGATGTGGCACGTCTCACCACTACCTCCTGGGCTGACTTTGAGGCCAAGTTTTCCTCTGCATTTCTCTCTGAGGACTACACCGATGAGTTGGCTGACAGAGTCAGGAATCGAGTGCAAAGAGAGAACGAGAGCATCCGTGACTTTGCATACGTTCACCACTCCCCGTGCAGAATGTGGAAACCTAGCATTGAGGAGGAAGATGTCATTAAGTTGATCTTGAAGAACATCAACCCAATACTAGCCAGTCAACTCAGAGAAAGAGTCACCACTGTCGGTGGACTAGTTCGACTGGGACAGCAGTTCGAGAAGTACAGAGAATGCCAACAGAAATATGAACAGAGAAAGAAACAGACACCCAAACAGTTACCCAAGCCAGACCATCAACAACAGCCAGAGTCTCCAGCCAAGAACCCTCCCGTTTTCTGATGGAGATGTAGCAAAAAGGGACATTCTTCAGCCAGATGTCCAAGTCAGTATCAAGTAAACCCTTCCAGAAACCAGAAGTCACAACAGGCCAACAGACCTAACTCCCTTCAAAGGAACGACCATCATACTGTGGGTGCTTTGACCAGAGCTGAAACCCCAAGAGTCACTGCTTATACCCTCCGTCGACATCCACTTCCTTTCAGTTAATACCGCACCAACTGGTGTTACCCCTGTCCATAGGCCCATGGACAGTGGGTCATCCTAAACACTGCATAATGAGAAACTGCAGAAGGAGATTAAAGGTCCACAATGCAACTTGAAGCCGTGGACAGAAGGTCCACTATATCTGGCTGATGGTGAGGCTAAACGACCACTTCGATGGAGTGAGGTAGAGTTCCGCCTGTGTAACCGCTCCTATATGATTCCTTCAGTTATTCTACATACCAAGAACCTTGCTTTTCCTGTCGTATTGGGAACTGATTTCATGTACTTCAGTGGTGTCCAGATTGATATTGCACACAATTGCTACTGGTTTCTACACAATAAGAGCGAGAAGCATTTCTTCGAATCAGAAGCTACGAATTTACATGGGGTTCAAATGTGTCAGTCTTCTCTGCCATTGCTCCGGTACCACTAACCCTTGGTAATACTTCTGATGATCGCCTTTTACAGACTGTGAGAAGAGCTCAGCTGGAACAGCCAGAGGAGTTAAGGTTGTTGGAACAGCTGCAGAATAACTCTGATGTACATACTTCAAAGATGGGATGCACCGGCTCCTGAAAGCACAACATATTCCATACACAGGAAATGCCAATCAGAAAGAAAAATCCATATCTCAGACTGGCCAATAAAAATAAAAGATTAAGCTGGGCAAAAGAATACAGACACTGAACAGAGGAACTCTGCCTAGAATCCCAGAGTCGCCAAAGCATCCCAGAGTCGCCAAAGAGTTCTATTTTGGTTCATCAGACCAGAGATCATTTCTCCAAAAAGTATGATCGTTGTCCCCATGTACAGTTGCAAACCGTAGTCTGGTTATTTAATGGCGGTTTTGGAGCAGTGGCTTCTTCCTTGCTGAGGGCCTTTCAGATTATATCGATATAGGACTCGTTTTACTGTGGATATAGATACTTCTGTACCTGTTTCCTCCAGCATCTTCACAAGGTCCTTTGCTGTTGTACTGGGATTAATTTGCACTTTTCGCACAAAAGTACATTCATCTCTAGGAGACAGAATGCGTATCCTTCCTGAGCGGTATGACAGTTGCTTGGTCCCGTGGTTTTTATACTTGTGTACTATTGTTTGTACAGATGAACGTGGTAGCTTCAGGCGTTTGGAAATTGTTCCCAAGGATGACCACGCTTGTGGAGGTCTACAATGTTTTTTTCTGATGTCTTTTTTTTGTTTTCCCCATGATGTCAAGCAAAGAGGCAGGCCGGTAGGTAGGCAGGTAGGCCTTGAAATACATCCACAGGTACAAAGGCTAATTGACTCAAATTATGTCAGTTAGCCTATCAGAAGCTTCTAAAGTCATGACATAATTTTCTGTAATTTTCTGTTTAAAAGCACCGTCAACTTAGTGTATGTAAACGTCTGACCCACTGGAGTCATGATACAGTGAATTATAAGTGAAATAATCTGTCTCTAAACAATTGTTGGAAAAATGACTTGTGTCACGCACAAAGTAGATGTCCTATCCGACTTGCCAAAACTATAGTTTTGAAATTTGTAGAATGGTTGAAAAATGTGTTTTAATGACTGTACCCTAAGTGTATGTAAACTTCCGACTTCAACTGTATACTCCGAACTCTGACATTTCTCGTCCTAATATTTATATATTTCTTAATTCCATTCTTTTGCTTTTAGATTTGTGTATATTGTTGTGTGTTGTTGGATATTACTACACTGTTGGAGCTTGGAACACTCACGACACCTGCAATAAGATCTGCTAAACGTCTATGCAAGCAATACAATTTAATTTATGATTCCTTCATGTACTTCATCTGCTTTTTTAAGTTACATTAAAGCTTCAAAAGTCACAAAAAGGGACTTTAGCTGATGTAGATCTCAAAATAACATACTTTCAACGTTTATCCAAAAACCCTACAAAAACGTCACTCATTTCCACACAGGCTTTGTCCAGAGTTAGTGCCTGCAAAAAGACGCCATTTCTAATTTCTCTCTATTCCTACACAAGAAACCTCTCCTTCCACTCCTCCTTTGCAGCTTGCTAGTGTCTGCATTTTTTTTACCAAGCGCAGTGATGAGAACAATATAGTGTTTGAATGTGACGAATGAATCCTCCTCTGTCTTGGCTTAATTAAGGGTCATTCTGTCTCCTAGCCACATTAGGACATGGTACACCAATCCCACAACTACATAATTAAATGTTGGCAAGTTTCTCTCCTGCCGTCAAGAAACATAATCTCTCTCCATCCAAATGTAGCGTGTCAAATTAATGTCTAATAATTTGTATGTCTGTTTTTAACGGCCCTGTTATAATACAGAAAGAATTAGCTGTTCATGTTTGTGTTGCTTTCCTCACCATGTTATCTGAGTCCAAAATGGCGCCATATTCTCTACTGAGAGCAGTACTTTTGACCAGTAGTGCACATTGAAGGGGATAAAGTGCCTTTTGGCACACAACCGTAACTCTCTCTCGCTCTAAGGTAGAGGGATGAAAAGAAGAGTGCCCATTATCTATTAAACATGATAGAGACAGCCAGCCAATCAGAGA
Source organism: Oncorhynchus masou masou (assembly GCF_036934945.1). Taxonomy (NCBI): domain Eukaryota; kingdom Metazoa; phylum Chordata; class Actinopteri; order Salmoniformes; family Salmonidae; genus Oncorhynchus; species Oncorhynchus masou. The sequence goes on along the minus strand of NC_088239.1, from coordinate 34,705,864 downwards.
CATCAAAGGATGAGCAGTAGCTCTATGTAATGTTAATATAATCCACGAAAGTAATTATTCTTTCATGCAATTAGTGACAAACTGAAAAACTGCAATTAAACAACAACGCAGTTTCAATCAGGATGTTCTATTCCCTAATACCCTTGTACTACTTCAGTTAGTCAGCTGCAATAATACAGACAGAACCACAGGAAATGCTGAGAGAATGTTTTGGTGGCACCTTGGGGATTTTTCGGTTCACTCATGCATCTTATAACGTTAGCAACGCCATGTTTCATCACTAAATAACACCTATAAAGATATGTGTTTCCCTGATCTAACACTACTACCCAGGCATCTGTGATATAGCCTTGCTTTCTGGTTGTCATCCCTGTGATCATAACAAACAACTTAGTGGTGATGCTGAGTAATCATATTTAGCGGATATTAGAGGGATTAGGTTGTGTTTTTCTCACTCTCTTTCCACCTCTATCTGTTGTCTCTCTGGACTGCTCTTGCTTTTATATATATATATATATATATATATATATATGTATTTTTTCATTTCACATCATTTTCCCGTCTCTGTATTGAAATGCACACACATGTGCGTGCAGTCAGAGAGAGAGAGAGGAGTGATCCAACTCCCTCGTTCTCTTTCTCTCTGAGTGTGGTTGAAGGGATTAGCTTCTGCCCGAGTGCCTAGAATAATGATCACTGCAGCGGAGAAACACATTTCCACGTTTCAGGAGATAAGGGGGCCAGGCAATCTGTAAGCTGAGGACATACCAAATAAGCCATGGGAAACTGGTTAAGTAACAGAAAAGTCACCATAGCGAACGCAGACCAGACCTGCTGGGTTGCTCTTGCCCTCTGAGCACAAGGTTACGACTGCCAGTCATCTCTAGTGCCTGCCTCTCAGTCTTTGTGACATCCATAATGTCTGATGTGACAGTCTGAGCCCATAGCTGGTATGACATGTAGCTCAGATGTACTGTATAGGCCACTAATGGACCACAGTCTGTGGATATGAATAAGAGTTATGTGTTCTGTTATATTGTATCATTTTTTATGTATATATTGGCAGTAGACTATAAGTTTTATATAAATTGACAAATACAATCAATTCACACTTTAACTATGTAACAAAGAGCCATCCATGGAGCCCCTGTGTAACATGACTCAATTTTGGTACTAGGGTTAATTGAAACAAACAAAGATGTTATATTTTTGTAACTGAGAGGTTGCTGTAAAAAGCTCTGTTCACAATTGAATCTTCCCTAAGAGACTAGCATTGGAATTTGGCCTTACTGCTATTAGACCATGGAAATGTACCGAATAACACATTCATGGCAAAACAGATCAAAGGGAAGTATGGTTTGAGGTGTCTGACATGCATCTGAGAGATATAGGAAGCATACAAATAAAAATAAAGGTTCCATGTGTAACCTTGGTCCCAAAAAAGCCTATACATTTTGATTCCTTCTTTTACCGGTCTGTACCGGGTTAGCTTCAGACGAGTCCCGTGAATATAAAACAGAGAACAGGTTAACATTTGTGAGAGTCTCAGCTTTTGATGGTGGAGTCATATTAGTTTGTAGCTTAAACCGCTCAGACTTGACAGACCTTTTTGTGAGCAGATCTATTCGGAGTTGGGACGCCGGTGTCAGCAACTTGAGACAAGTAAGTCCCGTGAAGCTTGTGAGTATCGTGGAGCAAAACGATAGATTATTTGTGAGAATACTGATTTCGGGATGTGACAAATAACCGCTGTAGCTCTGCCACGGCAGTCTCTAGCTTACCCCGACAAATTTTCATGGGTATTTTTTTTTCATTATACTAATTAGATTTTCCCAAAGTGCTAAAACATGACACATACTCGTGAGAAGAACTTGGACAGAGTAGACGTCTTATTGTCTTAACAAAATTAACGAGTGAGATTGAATCTACAAACCCAATGCCACCCTATCCCATACATAGTGCACTATTTTTGACCCGAGCCCTACGGGCCTTGTTCAAATGTAGTGCACTATACAAGGAAAATGGTGCTATTTTGGATGCACATTTGGTTTCAACATAAGTAGACAGAACAAAAGCATCCAGACTACCAACAAGGCAAATCCCCTTAAGAATAGAACCTGTAACTGCCGCAATGTATTTCCAATAGACAAAACTACCGTGCAGAAAAACACCACATTCGACCAGGGCCTCTAGAGATCTGGTCAAAATTAGTGCACCATGTTGGACATACAGTAGTGTGTCATTTGAGACACAGCCAGAGCCAAGTTTCCTTGGAATGGAATAAGCTGTTGTTTACAAACATACTGTGAAGTAGGGCAAAACAATACGATACCTTTCCCACGTATTGAGTGTCCGGTCCTATGTGTTCTTCTAAAACAAAGAATTGGTTCCAGATCCAGCCACGTTTAGGCCTGTGGTGCACTTCTGTCTCACCATTGGCCAGTTTGGTCTGGTTCTTGGCGATGGTCACTTTGTCTGCTGGGATATGATGGCTAGCCCCATAGCACCTCTGGATGAAGCAAAGGCAGACCAGTATGTGACAAAGACAAGAGGTGGTGGATTTCCTCATGGTGGTGCCTCAGTGTGGTATCCCAGCGTGCTTTGCGCTATGTGTGAAGGTCCTCCCACCACCGCCACCACCACCGGCCACCGCTGCAGCCTCACGTGGCTGGCGGTTTCGATGGATAGATGAGGGTGGCGCTAAATCCAAACTGGGGAAGGCCTGGTCCGTGCAACGATAGAGTCTCTAAGGTTCATGGTCTAACTGTCAATTGTGGAGAATCAAGGCAAGCTTCACTTACATCATGGAACAGCCAGGGTCTAGAGTAGAAAATGGACGGACAATGACTTTTGTAGTTTTACCAGAAACTGGAGTTGATTATGGTGACCATTCTGTCTTTCCTGGAAGAGAGAGAGATATAGAGGGATTAATTACATTTCATGCATTTTAACTTCCTTAAATCCCCTCAAAATAAATTGGACCCGGCCATAAAAATACTTGACACACAGAGAAAGTATTTCAAATAGATGACTTTCAATGCAGAAAAGAGGCCTCCATCTCCTTACATTCTTGTTCTAAAAACAGATAATGTTGGATGTGGTGAGTCTTTATTTATTCATAAGTTGTCTGTGCCTGTGAGGTCAGAGAGATATATTGCACTCTATTTCCTTAATAGTGTGTATGGAATAATAGGGTGTCATATGGGACTCATTATTGATATTTGCTGTATAAAAGTGCCCACTGAGATCTGATGATCCATGTACTGTATAAAGCCTGAATGGACCTATACTGCAGTGGCTCACATAGGACATGAGTTTTGCCGCAGTTGGGGGAGTCAAGGAACCTACCAAGAGATGGCGTCTAAGAGCTTTCAGCTGCTGGAGCCTACAGTATGTGACTACAGAATCCTATATTCCAAAGTGGGTCTTCCACCACCATTTAAAAAATTCATTTTGACATCCAACACAACCACAAATCTATTATTTACCAAGTAATGACATCTTGATGTGGTATATTGAGAGTACAAAAACTTTGATTTGATTTTAAGTGTACATAGCTACAGTGGCTTGCGAAAGTATTCACCCCACTTAGCATTTTTCCTATTTTGTTACCTAACAACAATGCATTAAAATAGATTTATTGGGAGTTTGTATCATTTGATTTGCACTACATGCCTACCACAAGTCCCTTGGGGTAGGTCTCTATAATCTTGGCACATCTAGCCACTGGGATCTTTCCCCATTGTTCAAGGTAAAACTGCTCCAGCTCCTACAAGTTGGATGGGTTCCGCTGGTGTACAGCAATCTTTAAGACACAGATTTTCAATTGGATTGAGGTCTGGGCTTTGACTAGGCCATTCCAAGACATGTAAATGTTTCCCCTTAAACCACTCGAGTGTTGCTTTAGCAGAATGCTTAGGGATATTGTTCTGCTGGAAGGTGAACCTCTGTCCCAGTCTCAAATCTCTGGAATACTGAAACAGGTTTCCCTCAAGAATTTCCCTGTATTTAGCTCCATCCATCATTCCTTCTATTCTGACCAGTTTCCCAGTCCCTGCCATTGAAAAACATCCCCACAACATGATGCTGCCACCACCATGCTTTACTGTGGGGATGGTATTCTCGGGGTGATGCGAGGTGTTGGGTTTGTGCCAGACATAATGCCTTCATTGATGGCCAAAAAGCTCAACTTTAGTATCATCTGACCAGAGTACCTTCTTCCATATGTTTAGGAGTCTCCCACATGCCTTATGGTGAACACCAAACATGTTTGCTTATTTTGTTCTTTAAGCAATGGCTTTTTTCTGGCCACTCTTCGGTAAAGGCCAGCTCTGTGGAGTCCACAATTTAAAGTGGTCCTATGGACAGATACTCCAATCTCCGCTGTGGAGCATTCAGGGTTATCTTTGGTCTCTTTTTTGCTTCTCTGATTAATGCCCTCCTTGCCTGGTCTGAGAGTTTTGGTGGGCGGCCCTCTCTTGGCAGGTTTGTTGTGGTGCCATATTCTTTCCATTTTTTTAGTAATGGATTTAATGGTGCTCTGTGGGATGTTCAACGTTTCTGATATTTTCTTATAACCCAACCCTGATCTGTACTTCTCCACAACTTTGTCCCTGAACTGTTTAGAGAGCTCCTTGGTCTTCATGGTTCCGCTTGCTTGGTGGTGCCCCTTGCTTAGTGGTGTTGCAGACTCTGGGGCCTTTCAGAACAGGTATATATATATAGAGAGAGAGAGATCATGTGACAGATCATATGACGCTTAGATTGCACACAGGTGGACTTTATTTAACTAATTATATGCCTTCTGAAGGTAGTTAGTTGCACCCGATCTGATTTAAGGGCTTCATAGCAAAGGGGGTGAATATATATGCACGCACCACTTTTCATTTTATATTTTGTATAATTTTTTGAAACATGCTATTTTTCTCATTTCACTTCACCAATTTGGACTATTTTGTGTATGTCCATTACATGAAATAAAAATAAATTTAAATTACAGGTTGTAATGCAACAAAATAGGAAAAACGCCAAAGGGGATGAATACTTATCCAAAGCACTGTATAAGATCTGACAAGCATCAAAGGCAAACTCGCTCTCTTTAACCTTACCATCCGTTGGCATGACATAAACAATTTCAGAATTAGGAATTAATACAGTCATAGATGTCACACTTTGGGGGATAATTGTAATGCTTCTCGTTGGTGGAAGGAGAGGAGGACCAAAATGCAGCATGGTAAGTGTTCGTCATGTTTTAATTGAACAAACTGAACACTACACAAAATAATAACGAAGAGAAAACAAAACAGTTCTGCCAGGTGAACAGACACTAAACAGAAATTAATCACCCACAACCCAAATGGGGAAAACAGGCTACCTAAGTATGATTCTCAATCAGAGACAACGATCGATAGCTGCCTCTGATTGAGAACCATACCAGGCCAAACACAGAAATACATCATAGAATAAAGGACATAGACTACCCACCCCAATTCACGCCCTGACCAAACTAACACAAAGACAAAAAAAAGGAAGGTCAGAACGTGACAATAATCAGCAAAATCCCTTTAAAACATTAAATAAATGGATTTAAAATACACCTAGAAGAATCCTTTACTAATCTGCTTATTTCGAAACCATCACTACATGTAAGTGATGGCGCTTTTAGAAATGCTTGCAAATGTATTAACAATAAAAAACAGAAATACCTTATTTACATAAGTATTCAGACCCTTTGATATGAGGCACAAAATTGAGCTCAGGTGCATCCTGTTTCCATTGATCATCCTTGAGATGTTTCCACATGTGGTAAATTGAATGGACATGATTTGGAAAAGGTACACACCTGTGTATATATAAGGTCCCACAGATGACAGTTCATGTCAGAGCAAAAACCAAGCAATGAGGTTGAAGGAATTGTCCGTAGAGCTCAGAGACAGGATTGTGTTGAGGAACAGATCTGACGAAGGGTACCAAAACATTCCTGTAGCACTGAAGGTCCCCAAGAAGTGGCCTTCATCGTTCTTACATGGAAGAAGTTTGGAACCACCAAGACTCTTTATAGAGCTGGATGTCCGGCCAAACTGAGCAAACGGGGGAGAAGGGCCTTGGCTAGGGAGGTGAGTACCCAATGGACAACCATCTCTGCAGCACTCCACAAATCAGGCGTTTATTGTAGAGTGGTCAGAAGGAAGCCACTCCTTGGTAAAAGGCACATGACTGCCCACTTGGATTTTGCCAAAGGCACCTAAAGAACTCTCTGACCATGATAAACACGATTCTCTGGTCTGATGAAACCAAGATTGAACTCTTCAGCCTGAATGCCAAGAGTCACGTCGGGAGGAAACCTGGCACCATCCCTACGGTTATGCATGCTGGTGGCAGCATCAGCTTTGGTGATGTTTTTCAGCGGCAGGGACTGGGAGACGAGTCAGGATCGAGGAAAAGATGAATGGAGCAAAGTACAGACAGGATCTTGATGAAACCTGCTCCAGAGCACTCAAGACCTCAGACTCGGGGGCGAAGGTTCACCACCGAACAGAACAACGAACCTAAGCACACAGCCAAGACAATGCAGGAGTGGCTTCGGGACAAGTCTCTGAATGTCCTTGAGTGACCCAGCCAGAGCTCAGACTTGAATCCGATCTAACAGCCGATCGAACATTTTCAGAAACCTGAAAATAGCTGTGCAGTGACACTCCCCACTCAAACTGACAGAGCTTGAGAGGATCTACAGAGAAGAATGGGAGAAACTCCCCGAATACAGGTATGCCAAGGTTGAAGCGTCATACCCAAGAAGACTCAAGGATGTAAACGCTGCCAAAGGTGCTTCTACAAAGAACTGAGTAACGGGTCTGAATTCTTATGTAAACGTATTATTTCATTATTTGTTAATACATTTGCTGAAATTTCTAAACCTGTTTTTGCTTTGTCATTATGAGGTATTGTGTGTAGATTGATGAGGGAAGAAACCGATATAATACATTTTAGAATATGGCTGTAATGTAATAAAATGTGGTATGTCAAGGGGTCTGAATACTTTCAGAACACACTGTACATTCTACATGTTTGGCACACGTCAACAACTCAGTTAATGTCATAAGACATCACCATACTTAAAAAAACAAATCTCAATTCATGTTGACAGGAGGAAGGTAGTTTGATGGTCACATTTGGTCACTTTACAAAGGGCCTAAATCCATCTCTAACACATAAATAGAGTAATGATCACGATGGATGAGTTTTTGCAATGATATGTAAATAATACAAGCTTCAGGTTCAATTACTTGACAAGGCCTTTGATGCCTATGTTGAGTGGTTCAACCATAATATACAGTCCAACTACTGTAGCAAACTATCTCCAACTACCCTATGTTAGACTTGTGTGAGCATGTGTAGGCCTATTCCATTGTCAATGGTTTTAGGCTGGCACCCTCCTGTATTGCTCTTCAATCAAAGTGCTATTTGTGTGGTAATCACGCTGATTGTCTGAAATCTCAGTTGTACCTCCAGTCATTAAACCAGCAGTAGCTGGATTTTCGTTGGGTACTTTTAGAATATGATTGTTTTGAATAGTCGTATTAATATAATAGTTCAATAAAAAAAATGCCTTTGCACCCGATGAAACGGGACCATATTCTTCTATCCAGATGAACACAAATATGATTGAAGGAAATGCTTACTCGCAGATGTTTCTCCTTGTAATGTGCTAAATGATGAGGTGAATGGTTAAAAACAACTGAACGAGGGAGTAAGGGAGAGATAGAGATAACGAGTGGGGGGGGGGGGCAGGGAGAAAGAGTATGAGAAAGAGGGAATAGAGAAGAAAAGGGAGAATGAGACACAGATCGAGAAAGAGAGAGCGAGGGAGAGACGGAGCCTTGGCTTGAGAGCACTTGCACTGCCTTGTGCTGATGTCAAACTTCAGATAGCGGAGGAGTGGGCAGGTCAAACACATAACACAGTACTGCTGTTCTGTCATCAAGGCAGAGAGGATGGAAACAAAAATAATAGAAAAGTCTCTTAACTTTACACCTCCCATTGATAGACAAAATGTTGTTGTAAGGTCTGTTCTCACATAGCCAAAATTACGTATTTTTTGCACAACCACTGGCAGAAGGAAAGCAGAGATGAGAGACGAGAGAGGACAGCAAAACAGGAAAAATAAGAACTTGGGAGGCAATGTAATGCTGTTTAGAAATGATATATGTACCAAATGAGCTTAATGTTAATTGGAAAACGTGTCTATCAATTTGTTTTCAAACACATCTGCATTTGTATGCATCATAATATGGTGTTAAGGGTTTAAATTATTATTTTTATATCAGGAGAGAGGACCAGACTTGAACTCAACACTTAACTACTGTAGTTGCCTTCCTAGCAACTCAACAAGGATCAGTTCCTACATGATTCCATATGTGTTATTTCATAGTTTCGATGTCTTCACTATTATTCTATAATGTAGAACATTTAAAAAAATAAAGAAAACCACTGGAATGAGTAGGTGTGTCCAAACCTAAAGGTAGAGACAATAAGAAGACACGGTGGCAGAATAAATTTAACCACACCTTTGTTTTTGTCACAAAACCATTAGCAACCTCTGTCCAGTGAAGTCCACAAAGCACATTGCATACAGCATGGTAGTGCAAGCTAACTTTTTCAACATTTTCAGAACACAAATTCCAAAAAGCTTTGGGACACTAAAGTCCATGGAGAGTAAAAGCACCCAGCTGCCCACTGCACTGAGGCTAGGAAACACTGTCACCACCGTTAAATCCACGATAATCGAGAATTACAATAAGCATTTTTCTGCCACTGTCCTTGCTTTCCACCTGGCTACCCCTATCCCGGCCGACAGCTCTGAACCCCCCGCAGCAACTTGTCCAAGCCCCCCCCCCCGCTTCTTCTTCACCTAAATCCAGATAGCTGATGTTCTGAAAGAGCTGCAAAATCTGGACCCTTACAGATCAGCTGGGCTAGACAATCTCTTTCTAAAATTATCCGCCGAAATTGTTGCAAACACCTAATACTTGCCTGTTTAACCTCTCTTTTGTATCGTCTGAGATCCCTAAAGATTGGAAAGCTGCCACGGTCATCCCTCTCTTCAAAGGGGGAGACACTCTAGACCCAAACTGTTATAGACCTATATCCATCCTGCCATGCCTTTCTAAAGTCTTCGAAAGCCAAGTTAATAAACAGATCACCGACCATTTAGAATCCCACCGTACCTTCTCCGCTATACAATCCGGTTTCGGAGCAGGTCATGGTTCAATTCTCGGGCCGACTCTTTTCTCTGTATATATCAATAATGTCGCTCTTGCTACTGGTGATTCTCTGATCCACCTCTATGCAGACAACACCATTCTGTATACTTCTAGCCCTTCTTATGACACTGTGTTAACAAACCTCCAGACGAGCTTCAATGCCATACAACACTCCTTCTGTGGCCTCCAACTGGTCTTAAATGCTAGTAAAACTAAATGCATGCTTTTAAACAAATCGCTGCCAGCACCCTCCCACCCTGGTTAGACTGTGAACACTCCTTCCAGACTCACATTAAGCATCTCCAATCCAAAACTAAACCTGGAATTGGCTTCCTATTACGCAACAAAGCCTCCTGAACACATGCTGCTAAACATACCCTCGTAAAACTGACTATCCTTCCGATCCTTGACTTCGGTGATGTAATTTACAAAATAGCCTCCAACACTCTACTCAGCAAATTGGATGTACTGTAGTCTATCACAGTGACAACCATTTTGTCACCAAAGCCCTATATACTACCCACCACTACGACCTGTATGCTCTCGTTGTCTGGCCCTCGCTTCATACTCGTCGCCAAACTCACTGGCTCCAGGTAAGTCTTTGCTAGGTAATACCCCGCCTTATCTCAGCTCGCTGGTCACCGTAGTAACACCCACCCCGTAGCATGCGCTCCAGCAGGTATATTACACTGGTCATCCCCAAAGCCAACTCCTCCTTTGGCCGCCTTTCCTTACATTTCTCTGATGCCAATGACTGGAATGATTTCTTTTTAAATCACTGAAGCTGGAGACCTATATCTCCCTCCCTAACTTTAAGCATCATCTGTCTGAGCAGCTTACCAATCACTGCACCTGCACACAGCCCATCTGTAAATATCCCACCCAACTACCTCATTCTCCAAATTGTTATTTATTTTTGCTCTTTTTCCACCCCAGTATTTCTACTTGCACATCATCATCTGCACATCTATCACTCCAGTGTTAATGCTAAATTGTAATTATTTCGCCACTATGGCCTATTTAATGCCTTACCTCCCTAATCTTACATTTGCAGACATTGTATATAGATTTTTCTATTGTGTTTTTTTCTACTGTGTTATTGACTATACGTCTGTGTTGTTGTTTTTGTCGCACTGCTTTGCTTAATCTTGGCCAGGTCGCAGTTGTAAATGAGAACTTATTCTCAACTGGCCTACCTGGTTAAAAAAAGGTCTAAAAAAATCAACTATTGATTTAGAAACACAGACAATTACCGCAGGAGCTGCCTCCACTATTCCAACACCATTTCAATTTCAACATCATCATATCACCTCTGCTTAGTCTAATACAGTGACATCTAAATGATAACAAAAACAATTTAGTTGAATCAACGTAAGCTAAATGTGATGTGGCTGTCCGTGGTTCTGATTTCTGTGTGTGTGTGCACATTCATGTAAGTAGAAAAACATGTTGACTCACCCTACTTGAAGCGAAACGACAATGCTATCCTCTATTTCATGTTGACGAAACACTCTGTCATACAGTACACACTTTTATTTTTTGTTGTTTAAACTACCTATCAAAAATGTTTGCTCGCTAAACTAACTTCCATTCAAGGGCAACTTTAAAATCAGCCTTCTGCATCTAGCTACTGTACATATTGAACTTCCATCTTCCATTCCATCCTGGGTGGCAACATTGTAATACTTGTTTGGACCAAGCGGCATCATATAGATGGCCTACACGTAAAGAGACTGAGGGGCGCTGTTTTACTTGCTAAGATGCTTTCCGCCTCTTGTAAATTTAAGAAGAATTATGAAGCTCAGAGTGACGAAAGATCAATTACAGTATGTTCTGTATTTACATCTTTTGAATTGGTCATTTTTTGAGGGGAGCCTGGCTTACCGGCCACTGCATTGCGCATAGGCTTGTGTGCGGCTTCTCGGTTCTCAACGAACATTTCTTATGCTTACGTTGCTTCCAGAGACTGTTTGGATAATGGTAGTGAGTGTTGCAACCTAGGATAGACAATATTTACCCTACTTGCTTCAGCACCATTGTTGCTCCTAGGCAGCTCTAGCAGGGCAGAATTTTGACAATCCTATTGATGTGCCATGTTGATAGTCACTGAGCTTCTCAGTAAGGCCATTCTACTGCCAATGTTTGTCTACGGAGATTGCATGCCGGTGTGCTCGATTTTATACACCCGTCAGCAACGGGTGTGGCAGAAATAGCAGAATCCACGAATTTGAAGGGGTGTCAAAATATAGTGCACCTGCTTTCACAACATTTCCTCTCTGCCCATTTCCTCTCTGCCCTCAGCTCCAAGTTGAGGATATGCTTCACCTCAGGGCATCTGTGGTCCTTTCCCAGCGAGCTCTCCCGAGTGCATTTTTCCCCGACTATCCACGGCTTCGCTGAATGCATCACATTCAAGCTGCATGCCCGCTCCTCAGTGGACCCATGGGGCCCATGCCACCAACCATCTCATCCGAGTCCCAGCAAATAATCCATCGCAGATACAGTAATTCATTTTTACATAGTTCCTGTTCCATATCATATGTCTGCCAACTCCGTAGACCTTTTAATATTAGATGTGCTGGCATTCTCAGCACATAGCCGCAAGCTACATTTTGCCGTTTAAAACATCTGTTGTAAGCCTTTTCCCTATAATTATTTTTTAATTTCCACATTTTATTAATTAAGCCATCATAAAGATTTTGTCCAGATTCATGTTTACCACAGTCCATGTGATGGCAGGCCAGAATTTCAACCATATTTTGGCCACATACAGTCATCCTGCAGACTGCCTATATCCTTCATATATGTAATCTTCATGTCATTGGCATGGCGTCCGTCCAGCCATGATTGTTATCTCTCTTTTGTTATTTTGTTCTCTTCTTCATGCCCCTTTTCTTCTATTAATCTACTTCACCCTCTCTCTGGTCGGTTGACTACGGCTGCACCCCCCCCCCCCTGGAGGGACCACCTCCTCCAATGTTTCCTACTGCATGATGACACTACTCACCCAATCGCCACCACTACTCACCCATCACCACCCCTGCTGCCTCTATTGCCACATTCGGTTCACCACTACCAACTCGGCGTCCAAGCCTCAGATCAGGCCTCTTGCTACTACTTTTCTCTCCAGCCACACTGAACCCATGAACGCTACTGTGTCTTCTCTACATTCACAGCCTCTAGCAGCTCTCCCCCTCTCAGATCCTGCTGGCACTGTGTCCACTACACCCATGGTGACACACCGTCCCTCTCCACCAGTGATGATCTCCATATATGTTTGGTCCCACTAGGAGTTGGATGATTACCACTCTATTGTTATTGATCTGGCTGTTTTGGTGGCGCAACAATCTACTTATATCATTGCCTGTTTTCAGCCGTCATTGCCTCAGGCTCTAGCAGTGGAATGTCAGCATGTACTGGGGTGCTCTCAACAGCTCTACTGTCGCCTCTTCACCCGCAGGGTGTTCATCGACCTCTGCGGTTGTCCATCCCACCCTGTCTGTATCCTGTCTGCCACACTCTCATACAACCCTAGATGAATGCATTAGCATATAACATCAGTCATCAGCACCAGATCTAGCACTGCTTTGTCCTCTCTTTCGTGTTATGCTACCTGCATGCTGAGCACAAGCGGAACATGGCAAACCTCTGTTGAACATTTTTGCTGGCAACTAATGACAAGATACTGGAATTCATCAATGCTCTGGTTCTTTCATCAGCGCTGTGGGCTAGCTCTGAGCTACGGTCCACCCAATTCTGCACCCGCCCTGCTACTGATTCTTAATCAGTCCTGGCTTCACCCTCAAGATCATTGGCCCATGATCTTCTGCTGCTACAAAGTTACATGTGTTTGATTCTGAGATTTTGGAGCCTACATGAGATCCTGCAGTATTGCAATATGATAATGGTTGTCAGCCCGAGGTCCAGTAGCTATGTTGCATAGGTAAAATATTGTCATAAAATATAATGAGAGCGAAGCCACCCGGGGGTGCAGTTATGTTGCAGGTGGTTGGCTAGGTTCATGACAGGCTGGTTCATGCTATACTGAACATGTATAAACACAACATGCAACAATTTCAAGATTGCTGCATGTTCATAAACTCAGCAAAAAAAGAATACAGCTCGTTGAGTGTGGTCTTAGTGCCAGCATCGGTTTGTGGTGGTATATAGACGGCTTTGAATAATATACATTGATATGGAAATCATATATGGAAATCAGTCAATTGAAATAAATTCATTACTCCCTACTCTTTGGATTTCACATGACTGGGCAAGGGCGCAGACAAGGGTGGTCCTGGGAGGGTATAGGCCCACCCACTGTGGAGCCAGGCCCAGCCTATCAGAATTAGTTTTTCCCAATAAAATAGCTTTATTTCAGTTTCATCAGCTTTCCGGGTGGCTGGTCTCAGACGAACCCACAGATGAAGAAGCCAGATGTGGAGGTCCTGGGCAGGCGTGGTTAAACGTGATATGTGGTTGTGAGGCCGGTTGGACGTACTGCCAAATTCTCTGAAATGACGCCGGAGTTGATTTATGGTAGAGAGATGAACATTCAATTATCTGGCAACAGCTCTGTTGGACATTCCTGCAGTCAGCATTCCAACTACATGCTCTCTCAAAACCTGAGACAACTGCACCTTTTAGTGACCTTTGATTGTCCCCAGCACAAGGTGCACCTGTATAATGATCATGCTGTTTAATCAGCTTCTAAACAATTCATACACCTGACCCGTGTGGCATATCTTGGCAAAGGAGAAATGCTCACTAACAGGGATGTAAATTAATTTGTGCACAAGCTTTTAACGAAATAGGCTTTTTATGCATATTGCACACTTCTGGGATCTTTTATTTCAGCTCATGAAACATGGAACCAACACTTTACATGTTGCGTTTACATTTTTGTTCAGTATAATTATTATATTATGGTTGCATAGTTGTGCCTTCAGAAAGTATTCATACCCCTTGACTTATTCCACATTTTGTTGTGTTACAGCCTGAATTCAAAATGTATTAAATATATTTTATTTCTTACCCATCTACACACAATACCCCATAATAACAAAGTGAAATAACACATTTACATATGTATCCACGCCCGTGAGTCAATACATGTTCGAATCACCTTCGGAAACGATTACAGCTGTGAGTCTTTCTGGGTGTCTGTAAGAGCATTGCACACCTGGAATGTACAATATTTGCACATTATTATTTTAAAATTCTTCAAGCTGTGAAGTTGGTTGTTGATCATTGCTAGACAGCCATTTTCAAAATTTGCCGTAGATTTTCAAGACGATTTAAGTCAAAACTAACTAGGGCACTCAGGAACATTCAATGACGTCTTGGTAAGCAAATCCATGTAAGCCTTATGGCGCAGGTTATTGTCCTGCTGGAAGGTACATTTGTCTCCCAGTGTCTGTCGGAAAGCAGACAACCAGGTTTTCCTCTTGGATTTGACTTGTGCTTAACTCTATTCTGTTTATTTTTTTTATCATAAACTCCCTAGTCCTTGCTGATGACAAGCATACCCATAACATGATGCAGCACCACATAGCTTGAAAATATGAAGACTGGTTCTCAGTGTTGTGCTGAAATCGCTCCAAACATAATGCTTTGTATTCAGGACATAAATTCAATTTCTTTGCCACATTTTCTGCAGGTTTACTTTAGTGCCTTACTGCAATCAGGATGCATGTTTTGGAATAGTTGTATTCTGTAACAGGTGTCCTTCTTTTCACTCTGTCATTTGGTTATTTTTGTGGAGTAACTACAATGTTGTTGATCAATCCTCAGTTTTCTCCCTTTAAAGTCATAAAACCCTGTAACTGTTTTAAAGTCACTTTTGGCCTCATAATGAAATCTCTGAGCGGTTACATTCCTCTCCGGCAACTGAGTTAGGAAGGAAGAATTTATCTTTGCAATGACCGGGTGTATTGATACACCACATGAATGTAATTAATAACTTCAGCATGCTCAAAGGGATATTTAATGTCTATTTTTTTTAAATACCCAACTACCAATAGGTGTCCTTCTTTGCAAGGCATTTGAAAACGTCCATTGTCTTTGTGGTTGATTCTGTGTTTTGAAATTCACTGCTCGACTGAGGGACATTACAGATAATTGTATGTGTCATACAGAGATGAGGTAGTCATTCAAAAATCATGTTAAACACTATTACATACAGACTGTGTCTATGCAACGTATTTTGTGGCTTGTTAAGCAAATGTTTACTCCTGAACTTTATTAGGCTTTCCATAACAAAGTGGTTGAATACTTATTGACTCAAGACATTTTAGCTTTTCATTTTTTATTAATTTGTCATTTAAAAAAATGATTTATCCTACTGCATTAGAGAGTTGTATGCAATAGGTAAGCATTTCCTCAAATCTAACTTGCCTGTCACTATCACATTGTCCATTGTAGTATCTTCCCATCCTAACTTCCTCTCCCCCCCCCCCCCCACACACAATAATTGAACCGTCTGTGTATAAGATAAACTCAGGCTTTTCTAACGGATGAATTTTAATAAACCCATCAGAGAGCTGATCCAAAACTAACTCACAACAGTCGTGTTCAAGTAATGTGGTATCTGGAGGAAGCATCCGAGTAGCTGCATTACATGGTGTGCTACGTTGTATGATGATGTTAGGAGTCTCCAGTACCGGCCATAGTTTAGTACCGGCCATAGCTTTCTTGCTAATGGGATATTGCTTTGTGCAAGGTGGGGCAACACCTGTCAAGCACACTGGTTCCATATCCAAAGTTCCACAATCGTAAAATAGGTTGTTCAAAGGAGCCTATCCACACCCCTCATCAACCTTCATTGGACCAATAGAAATTGATAATGGTATTGTCTATTTCATATCGTAACCCATTTGCAATTATGTTAGCACAGCTGAAAACTGTTAAAAAGTACCCGCAAAACACCAACATCAACATTGAAGAGGCGACTCCGGGATGCTGGCCTTCTAGGCAGAGTTGCAAAGGAAAAGCCATATCTCAGATTGGCCAATAAAAATAAAAGATTAAGATGGACAAAATAACACAGACACTGGACTGCCTAGAAGTCCAGCATCCCGGAGTCGCCTCTTCACTGTTGACGTTGAGGCTGGTATTTTGCGGGTACTATTTAATGAAGCTGCCAGTTGAGGACTTGTGAGGCGTCTGTTTCTTAAACTAGACACACTAATGTACTTGTCCTCTTGCTCAGTTGTGCACCGGGGCCTCCCGCTCCTCTTTCTGTTTTGGTTAGGGCCAGTTTGCGCTATTCTGTGAAGGGAGTAGTACACAGTGTTGTACAAGATCTTCAGTTTCTTGTCAATTTCTTGCATGGAATAGCGTTCATTTCTCAGAACAAGAATAGACTGATGAGTTTCAGACAAAAGGTTGTTGTTTCTAGCCATTTTGAGCCTGTAATCGAACCCACAAATGCTGATGCTCCCGATACTCAACTAGTCTAATGAAGGCCAGTTTTATTGCTTCTTTAATTAGAACAACAGTTTTCAGCTATGCTAACATAATTGCAAAAGGGTTTTAAAATTATCAAATAGCCTTTTAAAATTATAAACTTGGATTAGCTAACAGTATGTGCCATTGCAACACAGGAGTGATGGCTGCTGATAATGGGCATCTGTAAGTCTATGTAGATTTTCCATTAAAAAAATCATCTGTTTCGAGCTACAGAAGTATTTAAAACACTAACAATGTCTACACTGTATGTAATAGACAAACTTTTGAACGGTAGTGTATATGTTTTGTATAAGAAATGGGCAATACAGTGATTACAGCACCCTTATCTACAGCACCCGTATCTACTAAAATGTCTACTGCAAAGTTGTTAACCATCATGTTCACATATATTCCATTCGATTTCATATGTACAAAAGCTGAGATGGGATGTAAGATGGGGTCTGGTAGTTTCTAGTAGAATTCCTTGCAATAAATCTGGGCCAATGGCAAATAACAAGTAGTCTATTTTAGATTCAACGTATAAACAATTTGGACCAATGAGAACTTGTCATGTAGCTATGATTCCCGGACTGAAATTCCTCCCATGTCACTGACCTATTGATCTTACAGAAAAAACACTATTTCCATTGATCGTTAGTACTCTATTGACCTCTCGTCATCTGCATTGTGTATTTATCTTGACATATTCTACAAAATGTTAACATCATTTCAATTTGACTTCATGGGGTATTGTGTGTAGACCAGTGACATGCCAATTTGAAAATGTTTTTGGTAACAGAACCAATTATATGTTCTGGTACCCTCTGCACATAATTGATGGGGCTGACAGCCAAGCACCTGTAGATAATGACAGTTTTGGTTTCATCATGTAAACAAGGGAGATTTTTCACAGACAAAAAAATCAATGTCTAATAACTATGACCACTTTTGTGGATGACTGTTCCCTTTATTCTTCCACCCTGAGATTGTACATGCTTATCCACCTTCACAACCTCCATGAAGAGATTCAGGAGGAGAGGAGATACTTTTGTTTTCAGGCTACGGGCAGTAAAACCGGCTTCCTGAGTGCCATTCTAACTGAAGTTGAAGCTTTAAAATGAGGAAATGCTTAATTGTCAAACAGACGCCGAACATCCAAATCTGTACAATACATGAATGTCAAACAAGTTAAAGTGTCTTGGGTAAACATTCAGATGCAGCTACATTTATGGATGAAATGAACCATTTCCTTTTTTTTCAGTTTAACTGCGATTGTAATGTTATGTGTGTATGCACAGGTATACACACGGACACAAACAAACCTCCCCCACACATGCAAAAGCCACACCATTTCTTTGCTGTATTGGTCTCACAAATCTTCCTCCCCAACACTTGTGGGTAATTAAAGCATTGAAACAGCAGCATGTTTTAAAAACAGATTAGACTGCGAGGTAATTATTGTGGTGATGACTCCCACTGAGTCATGTGGGCCGACCGCATGGCACAGCCCCTCCTATCACCACCCACCCCCTCTCCCAAAGAACTCTCTGTATACGTTCTCAGCTACATCCCAAATGGCACCGTTTTTGCTATATAATGGCCTTGTCAAAGTAGTGCACTTTATAGTAAATAGGGTGCCATTTAGGATACATGACTCCTGAGCATTCCTCTCCAAAACGCCATCTGTCCTAACCTCGGATCAGTATTACCTGCCTTCCCCTACACACACACACACACACACACACACACACACACACACACACACACACACACACACACACACACACACACACACACACACACACACACACACACACAGACACACATATAGTAAAGTGGAAATGTCTCTCCTGCATCTCCATAACAGTAAATGTCTCTGGGATGAGAGTTCTCAGATGGTGTCATTTTCTTCTGTTTACATGCCAAATTAAACAGAGCTTAATTATCTGTTGCACTAGGAGTCACCTTTCTTGTTGGTGGTAAATTAGAAAACGTCCCTGTACTTTCCAACCGCCCTATATGTCGTTTGGCTTTTTAATGAGAGCTGGGTATAGAGAAGGGAGAATGTCCCATCTGCTGTGTGTATAATGGCTGGGTTCTTGAGTCTTTCTTCATGGCTGTGTCCCAAATAGCACCCTATTCCCTCTGTACTGCACTACTTTTGACCAGAGCCCTGTAGACCGTGGTCAAACGTAGTGCACTATATAGGGAATAGGGTACCATTTGGGACACGTTCTCATCTCTTACAGCACTGCAGGAGTGCCAGGACGTTGCAGACAGCACCCATCTGCTGGCCAATGCAGGGGAAAAAATACTCTCACTTACTCACTCACTCACATAGCCAAGACAAGGTCTGTGTTGGAAATGTTACCATATTCACTATATAGTGCACTACTTTCGACCAGGGCACCATTAGGCGGCTTTGTTATTAATACATGAACAACGATAACATGATGAAATCTTAAATATAACAAGGAGCATGGTAGAGATACTCATGGACAGTAATGTGTTCAAATCCCTGCAGCGCTGGGAATCTTTAGTGTCTGGGAAGCTTAAACTAAGAGTGAAGCTACTGGAGTTTGGCAGCCCTCCCCCATTTTACACATTCTAAATTTGCTGAGTTCTTTTTCCATATATAGTGCACTATCGGAATAGATTGCCATTTGGAACGCAGGCCAGGTTAGCACTATCGATAAGGGGCCCCCTTTCCATCCTCTCTCCTCTCCACAAAGTGCTTCTGGGGCTTTTGCATTAGCCTTTCATACACAGGTAAGTCATCCTGCTGTCAGTTAGACTCCCTGTTGAGAGGAGGTGGTACAGTAGCGAGAGGTGTTTGGTTTCGCATAGCCCCTTGTCGAGCACGCCACGTCTCAAGTGTGCACTGAGACGCAGAAAGTGAGAGAGAGAGAGAGAGAGAGAGAAAGAGAGAGAGAGATCGGGAGAAAGAAAGAGAGAGTAGGAACAAACAAATATACTGGTTCATGTCGGTCGGATTGATAAAGGCTTGGGCAGTAGAGGAGAACTAGGAGACTGCAGGTCGAGCGACAGGTGAAAGGAAAGATTGGAAAGGGTTGAGTGGTAAAAAGGATTGTTTGGAGAATGGGTGAGGTGGAGAAAGAATAGAGCAGGGAAGGAGTGAGACAGGAAAACGGAGAGAGTGTGGAAGGGTTGAGGTGTAAGGTGCGGTGTGGTGAGTGGGTGATGTGTGGACAGCGCCCTGCGCCTCCCCTCATCTTGGGTTTGTGAATTAATAGGGATGCTTGTCCATCTTAGCGTGTTCCAATTTGCATCTCACTCAATCGATTTCCCAATCCCTGCATTGCATATGAAGGGTGCAGGATTTGACAGGCAGGCCGCTCGGCACACTGTTTTATTATCAGTGAAACACATCAGGTCTCCTCTCTCCTCTGACTAGTACAAAAGTTAATTTCCCCCTATATTGGGCCTTTACCTCATGATATTTAATCAGGAATCTCTGCTTGCTAATCTATATGAGGCCGTAGTTACATACAGTATAACAATCAATCTCAGGTTGAATAGTGTGGAGCTAAACTATAATTGAAAGGTTACCCATATCTTTACACTGTCTAGACTGATATCGAATTGATCTTTCTCTTGAAGCCCTTGTGATAGAATAGAATGATGGAGGGGAATAGGTTCAGATAGAAATAACCATAGGTGTATGTCGCATAGGTGTTCCCTTATCCCAGAGTAAGGATTAATAGTCCCATATGAATCACTCCCTGAATGTGGCTAGGAGGCATACCAACATCTTAAATGGTTCATTGAGGTTGGGAGAAAGGTTTTAAACATGTATGGAAGCCTGCAGATGTGTCCCTTTCATAGCACACAGCAAATTGGCCAGTGTTAACTAGTGTTGATTTTGCAATGTAACATTTATAGTGTTGATTGGGGAGTTAAATAAACACTCAGTGTTGTAAAATAACCTGAGTGTTGGTGTTAATAAAACCACACCCATCATTATCATATTTCCCAGCATGCTCTATTGCAGGATGCTTCTTTTAGAATTGTTTGCTTGGATATTGATTGATAAATACATCTCATGCTACTGAAACATAAATAAAGTATATATTTATCTAAACTATTCCAATCTGTTACTTGGATTTATTGCACCCGGTACTGAAAATGTTGTTCCAGTTTAAATGTTAAAGGTAGTCTCATATCTTCAACTCCCAACCCTGAATAGAAATGTCAAAATTTAGCTATGCTCACTATGGCTGGAATCCAATAGGAATTACACATCACTTTACAAGCAAGCATAATGTGATTTGCAGACCTGATGTGGCCCGTAGACTGAGGTTAAGTCCACTGTACAAATATCTCCTCAAGAGAAGGCCTTATGACTTAACAATATATTCACTTAGGATCTCATTTGGTGAAGGCCACAGGACTGAAAATGCATGAATGCAACGAACCATGTCTCTGTCACCAGCAAAACAGTCATGGATGGTACAGGTAAGACAAAAATTCACTTGAAAGGCACCCTGGGAAATATGCAAATAAGGCTTAAAACCCCTGGAGGGCTGAACATTTTCTGGTTTGGGATTTTTGCACCATCCCAGTTATGGCTTTTCAGAGTAGGGGCTGTGGCGTTCATGACATTTTGTCAGTCAGTTATCGTCATGCAAAAGATTGCTGGTCTCACGGTAATTGACCGCTAATTAACATAAACATGTTTAGCGCCTCCACACAATCAAGCTGCTGATGCACACCTTCTGAGCATCTACATTTTAAAAAGTTGAATAAATCCATTTTATAAACACCATCACAATAAATCCATTATTTATTTTAGTCAGGTCAAAGGAAACATTATGATATTTGTTGAATTTTGGAGTATTGGCTAGAGGAAAGACAGAGTATAGGCTAGACCAATAATGTACCAAAGACTATAGCTGCAGGAAGACGTTTGGGGTGGGGTGGGGGTGCTGCAAATGGGGGTGGGGGGACATTTCTTCTAGCGCTGCAGACAGCTGTATCAGTCCAGTAATACAGGACTAGTAAAAGGGCCAGTGCACTACTTTTGTGTCCAGCTCAGCAGAGGGCTATATCTGTCCTAACATGCTAAGCTGGCCCGGTCATTAGGCAGGATTACGTGGTCACCTATGGC
The DNA here is from genome assembly GCF_036934945.1 of Oncorhynchus masou masou. Taxonomy (NCBI): domain Eukaryota; kingdom Metazoa; phylum Chordata; class Actinopteri; order Salmoniformes; family Salmonidae; genus Oncorhynchus; species Oncorhynchus masou. Next base: position 34,684,030 of record NC_088239.1, on the reverse strand, counting down.
AGCAAATTGAAGAGTGAGGCATTTTCTGAGCTAAACTGACCAAGACACACCTCCAACAACACCTATAACCTCACATAATTCTGTCCCAAATAATGACAATTTCTCAGTCAGTGGCATATGGGCTTTTTAGGTGAGCGCTGATGCCACCCTGATATAAGCAGTGCCTACTTTGTCAAAGGCAGGGGCGCAAAATATCTTGCTTGTCCATTCCCAGTGTGCCTCTCCAGGGTGCTGTTAGAGAGACGCATCGTTGCCACGCTCCACCAATGTTCTGTCAATAAAATGATTTAACATAAATCATATAGCATATACAGAATATGGCAGAAAGTGTATGTGGCCTTCTCTGTAGCCTACAGGCTGGAGATAAAATGGATGACAATTTAATGAGACAGACACATTTCACATCATGCAGGTTTCTCCAATCAAATAGCCTAACCTAAATGGTGCCCAAACAACATATCCTAAAAACAGGACAGGTCAATGTAAAATAGACAGTATGGAATGGATAATCAGGCTGCTCAATGCTGATGTCCAGGAGTTTCACTCCATGGGCTAAGTAGTAATGTTTGATTAATCACAGGAATCAAGACTAATAAAGCCAACGCAACAGCCTGTTTTACAAACGGGACCCTAACACGGATGGGCATTCATAAAATTCCATTGTAGGCCGACACTGTAGGCTACACCCCAGTAAGCATGCATGGACCGATGCCGATGTCTTCTGGACGTCTTTTTTTAATCCTGTCCAGAGCAGCAGTCCAGGCCAGCCTTGATTTCCATGTCCACGGACATTGGTTTTTGGTCTGGTCTGGACCAGTCTTGATTGGCCCAAACATAGACATCTATGTTTGGTTCAGAATTGGTCCTTTCTGGACTGGCCTTTATTTGGTCCAAGCATTGACATCTATAAATAAAGCCTTTCATTCAGAACTGAAAATTAACCTGATTTCAATGTCCAGAAAATACGTATTTTCAGCTTTCATTCAGAACCTAAATTGAACCCAATTCAATGTCTGGACAACAAGTCTTTTAGATATCTTTTCAACATAATTTTGCTTACTGGGACTATTGTAGTTTTACTGGGGAAGCAATATTTTTGTCTCAGAATGTCTAGGACCAGGACCAGCCCTGAATACAGTAGTGGTAAACCAGTCCTGGAAAATACAGTAGTACTTTGTGAGAGAAATGTTTTTCCCATGCTGCAGACGGCTATATCAGTTCACTAATACAGGAGTTGTAAAGGACCAGGGCACAACAGTTGTGATACATATTTTTTTTTACATTTCAAAATTAAGATTTTTTTAATATTGACATATACAGTGCCTTGCGAAAGTATTCGGCCCCTTTGAACTTTGCGACCTTTTGCCAAATTTCTGACTTCAAACATAAAGATATAAAACTGTATTTTTTGTGAAGAATCAACAACAAGTGGGACACAATCATGAAGTGGAACGACATTTATTGGATATTTCAAACTTTTTTAACAAATCAAAAACTGAAAAATTGGGCGTGCAAAATTATTCAGCCCCCTTAAGTTAATACTTTGTAGCGCCACCTTTTGCTGCGATTACAGCTGTAAGTCGCTTGGGGTATGTCTCTATCAGTTTTGCACATCGAGAGACTGAATTTTTTTCCCATTCCTCCTTGCAAAACAGCTCGAGCTCAGTGAGCATTTGTGAACAGCAGTTTTCAGTTCTTTCCACAGATTCTCGATTAGATTCAGGTCTGGACTTTGACTTGGCCATTCTAACACCTGGATATGTTTATTTTTGAACCATTCCATTGTAGATTTTGCTTTATGTTTCGGATCATTGTCTTGTTGGAAGACAAATCTCCGTCCCAGTCTCAGGTCTTTTGCAGAATGGTCCTGTATTTGTCTCCATCCATCTTCCCATCAATTTTAACCATCTACCCTTTCCCTGCTGAAGAAAAGCAGGCCCAAACCATGATGCTGCCACCACCATGTTTGACAGTGGGGATGGTGGTCAGGGTGATGAGCTGTGTTGCTTTTACGCCAAACATAACGTTTTGCATTGTTGCCAAAAAGTTCAATTTTGGATTCATCTGACCAGAGCACCTTCAAACTTTAAATTACACTTTTTATGGATATCTTTAAGAAATGGCTTTCTTCTTGCCACTCTTCCATAAAGGCCAGATTTGTGCAATATACAACTGATTGTTGTCCTATGGACAGAGTCTCCCACCTCAGCTGTAGATCTCTGCAGTTCATCCAGAGTGATCATGGGCCTCTTGGCTGCATCTCCGATCAGTCTTCTCCTTGTATGAGCTGAAAGTTTAGAGGGACGGCCAGGTCTTGGTAGATTTGCAGTGGTCTGATACTCCTTCCATTTCAATATTATCGCTTGCACAGTGCTCCTTGGGATGTTTAAAGCTTGGGAAATCTTTTTTTATCCAAATCCGGCTTTAAACTTCTTCACAACAGTATCACGGACCTGCCTGGTGTGTTCCTTGTTCTTCATGTTGCTCTCTGCACTTTTAACGGACCTCTGAGACTATCACAGTGCAGGTGAATTTATACGGAGACTTGATTACACACAGGTGGATTGTATTTATCATCATTAGTCATTTAGGTCAACATTGGATCATTCAGAGATCCTCACTGAACTTCTGGAGAGAGTTTGCTGCACTGAAAGTAAAGGGGCTGAATAATTTTGCACGCGCAATTTTTCAGTTTTTGATTTGTTAAAAAAGTTTGAAATATCCAATAAATGTCGTTCCACTTCATGATTGTGTCCCACTTGTTGTTGATTCTTCACAAAATAATACAGTTTTATATCTTTATGTTTGAAGCCTGAAATGTGGCAAAAGGTCGCAAAGTTCAAGGGGGCCGAATACTTTCGCAAGGCACTGTATATACAGTGAGGCAAAAAAGTATTTAGTCAGCCACCAGTTGTGCAAGTTCAAGCACTTAAAAAGATGAGAAAGGCCTGTAATTTTCAACATAGGTACACTTCACCTATGACAGACAAAATGAGAAAAAAAATCCAGAAAATCACATTGTAGGATTTTTAATGAATTTATTTGCAAATGATGTTGGAAAATAAGTATTTGGTCAATAACAAAAGCTTATTTCAATACTTTGTTATATACCCTTTGTGGGCAATGACAGAGGTCAAACATTTTCTGTAAGTCTTTACAAGGTTTTCACACACTGTTGCTGTTATTTTGGCCCATTCCTCCATGCAGATCTCCTCTAGAGCAGTGATGTTTTGGGGCTGTTGCTGGGCAACACAGACTTTCAACTCCCTCCAAAGATTTTCTATGGGGTTGAGATCTGGAGACTGGCTAGGCCACTCCAGGACCTTGAAATGCTTCTTATGAAGCCACTCCTTCATTGTCCGGACGGTGTGTTTGGGATCATTGTCATGCTGAAAGACCCAGCCACATTTAATCGTCATTGCCCTTGCTGATAGAAGGAGGTTTTCACTCAAAATCTCACGATACATGGCCCCATTCATTCTTTCCTTTACACGGATCAGTCGTCCTGGTCCATTTGCAGAAAAACAGCCCCAAAGCATGCTGTTTCCACCCCCATGCTTCACAGTAGGTATGGTGTTCTTTGGATGCAACTCAGCATTCTTTGTCCTCCAAACACGACGAGTTGAGTTTTTACCAAAAAAGTTCTATGGTTGGTTTCATCTAACCATATGACATTCTCCCAATCTTCTTCTTGATCATACAAATGCTCTCTAGCAAACTTCAGATGGGACTGGACATGTACTGGCTTAAGCAGGGGGACACGTCTGGCACTGCAGGATTTGAGTCCCTGGCGGCGTAGTGCGTTACTGATGGTAAGGCTTTGTTACTTTGGTCCCAGCTCTCTGCAGGTCATTCACTAGGTCCCCCCATGTGGTTCTGGGAATTTTGCTCACCGTTCTTGTGATCATTTTAACCCCACGGGGTGAGATCATGCGTGGAGCCCCAGATCGAGGGAGATTATCAGTGGTCTTGTATGTCTTCCATTTCCTAATAATTGATTTCTTCAAACCAAGCTGCTTACCTATTGCAGATTCAGTCTTCCCAGCCTGGTGCAGGTCTACAATTTTGTTTCTGGTGTTCTTTGACAGCTCTTTGGTCTTGGCCATATTGGTGTTTGGAGTGTGACTGTTTGAGGTTGTGGACAGGTGTCTTTTATACTGATAACAAGTTCAAACAGGTGCCATTAATATAGGTAACGAGTGGAGGACAGAGGAGCCTCTTAAAGAAGAAGTTACAGGTCTCTGAGAGCCAGAAATCTTGCTTGTTTATAGGTGACCAAATACTTATTTTCCACCATAATTTGCAAATAAATTCATAAAAAATCCTACAATGTAATTTTCTGGATTTTTTTTCTCATTTTGTCTGTCATAGTTGAAATGTACCTATGATGATAATTACAGGCCTCTCTCATCTTTTAAAAGTGGGAGAACTTGCACAATTGGTGGCTGACTAAATACTTTTTTGCCCCACTGTACATAATGCTATGCTAGGCTATCGATAAACTTACACAAACGCTTGGATTGCTTTCGCTGTAAAGCATAATTTCAAAATCTGAGACGACAGGTGATTTAACAAATGGCTAAACTGTGTTTTGCAATAATGCACTTGTGATTTCATGAATATGAATGTTTTTTAGTAATATTAATTGACTGTTGCGCTATGCTATTCAGCAGTTGCTGACGAAAATGATCCCGCGACAGAGATGGGTAGCGTCAAGAAGTTTTAAACAGGTCAACATTCACAAGGCCGTAGGGCCAGATGAATTACCAGGATGTTTACTCCGAGCATGTACTGACCAACTGGCAAGTGTCTTCACTGACATTTTCAACCTGTCTCTGACTGAGTCTGTAATACCAACATGTTTCAAGCAGACCCCCATAGTCCCTGTGCCCAAGAACACTAAGGTAAACTGCCTAAATGATTACCTACCCATAGCACTCAAGTTTGTAGCCATGAAGTGCTTTGAAGGCTGGTCATTGCTCACATCAACACTATTATCCCAGAATCCCTAAACCCACTCCAATTTGCATACCACCCCAAAAAGACCCACAGCTGATGCAATCTCTATTGCACTCCACACCTCCTTTTCACACCTGGACAAAATGAACACCATGTGAGAATGCTATTCACTGACTACAGCTCAGCATTCAACACAATAGTGCCCTTAAAGCAAATCACTAAGCTAAGGACCCTGGGACTAAACACCTCCCTCTGCAACTGTATCCTGGACTTCCTGACGGGCCGTCCCCAGGTGGTAAGGGTAGGCAACAACACATTCGCCACGCTCATCCTCAACATGGGGGCCGCTCAGGGGTGTGTGCTCAGTCCCCTCCAGAGACCTGGCCGTGTGGTGACAGGACAACAACTTCTCCCTCAATATGATCAAGATAATTGTGGATTACAGGAAAAGGAGGACTGAGCACGCCCCCATTCTCATCGACAGGGTTGCAGTGAGGCAGGTTGAGAGCTTCAAGTTCCTTGGTTTTCACATCACCAACAAACTATCATGGTTCAAACACACTAAGACAGTCGTGAAGAGGCAACGACAAAGCCTATTCCCCCTCAGGAGACTGAAAAGATTTGGCATGGGTCCTCAGATCCTGAAAGGTTTCCACAGATGCACCATCAAGAGCATCTGGTATGGCAGCTGCCCGGCCTCCGACCGCAAGGCACTACAGAGGGTAGTGCGAACGGACCAGTATATCACCGGGGCTAAGCTTTCCTGCCATCCAGGACCTCTATACCAGGCAGTGTCAGAGGAAGGCCCTAAAAATTTTCAAGACTCCAGCCACTCTCGTCATAGACTGTTCTCTTTGCTACTGCATGGCAAGCTGTACCGGAGCGCCCATTCTAGGTCCAAAAGGCTTCTTAATAGCTTCTATCCCAAGCCATAAGACTCCTGAACAGCTAATCAAAGGGCCACCCAGACCCCTCAATTACGCTGCTGCTATTCTCTGTTCATTATCTATGCATAGCCACTTTAACTCTACCCACATGTACATATTACCTCAATTACCTAGACTAACCAGTGCCCCCGCACATTGACTCTTTACCGGTACCACCTGTATATAGCCTTGCTATAGTTATTTTACTGCTGCTGTTTAATTATTTGTTACTTTACATTTTCTCAATTAAAAACTTCAAGTGACAAATAAAATTTGATTTGATTTTGAACTACAAGAATCAAGAGCATGCTCACCCACACTGGGATTTGTGAGCATCTCTCTCTCTCTCTCTCTCTCTCTCTCTCTCTCTCTCTCTCTCTGTGTGTGTGTGTACATGTTCGTGTGTGCAAGTGCGGCTGTCTCCTGAGTGGTTTGTGTAGTGACGTGTCTATGCCAGTGGGTGGTGGCGAATAAGGATGTTCTCATTTAGCATCTGTAATGAAATGTTTATTTTCAATGTCTCATCTACTGCCTCATATTCAATCTCTAAGGTGGGCTCTTCCTGGCTGACAAGACTCTCTCTACTATTCCCTATGTAGTGCACTCCTTTTGACAAAGGCCCATAGGCAGCATTGTATTTTAAGACAGGCTTGAATATGCAAATAAGCAAATAGGCAGAGAGAAGCCAACATTGTCTAATTCCTGTATTTTGTAAAGTGGTAAACATTATACAATGCAATTTACCGTCACCTATTTGGTGCATGGTGTTACAGACCAAGTAAAAAAAATCATGAAATAATGTCAAGCCCAAAAATCTCATGCAATGTAGAACTGCTTTGAAAACCATTGTAGCCTATATCATAGAAATCAAAAGCTATTTCCATGTGAAAATGTTATGGGGTTTGCTCCATTTGTTTTGTTGGTAGCCCTACATTATGCTGAAATTGCCACAATAGCCTATTGGTTACTGTCTTAAACTGTAAGGGCACAGCCTCAGTGTTCACTGTAAATTCTCACAACGTTCAAGTTTCCTCTCACAAGACCAAACATTTGCTCAGAGCCACAAAAAATTGACGGAACATTGGACATTGTAATCATTGCTTGGCTGCCGTTTGACAAATAACAATAATCTTGCTATTTTTTTCCAGAATAATAAGCTATACGTGCACTCTAGCCAGCAGAGGACAGATAGCGCTGTTGGCTAGAGTGCTCGTGCCAATATCAGAGACGGCCCACTCGCTATAGAAATCGCCCTAGTCTATTGACGCACCAGAGCATCCATCTAAGTTCCATAATAAAAAAATCCCCATCAAAATGCTTCAGTTTAAGCTAGAGATATCAGATCTTCTCCATAAACTGCCTCTCAATCCACCACATCCGCTTAATGATGGCCTTCCGCATCTGCGGTGGAAGGTGGCCGAGCTGCAGTAGTGTTTCTCAGACCATGAGACATCCCGAAATCGATATTCTCACGAAAGGGTAATATATAAACTAATATGACCACTCTATGGTAAGACCGTCTTAAAACAATTCCATATGTCAGCTTATAACGCCCATTTAACTTGTATTTGGGGCTCATAAGCATATTTGGGAATGTGGTCAAATATATGTCTATTCGTGCCAATCGTCAGTGGAATTGTAGCAGTTTAAGTGATTGAATATCAGATTGAATATTAGGGGCTCCC